>NC_051182.1:22857623-23105334 GCF_013339695.2 Rhipicephalus sanguineus
TTTCTCAAGCCGAAAGGCATGCGGAGGACTCGAACAGGCCGAATGGCGTTGTTATCGCCGTCTTCGGTATGTCTTCTGAGGCCATGGGAATTTGATGGTAGGCACGTACGAGGTCGATCTTGGAGAAAAGTGTCGCACCATGCAGATTGGCCGTGACGTCGTGAATATGAGGTAGCGGATAACGGTCGGGCACGATTGCTTGGT
Organism: Rhipicephalus sanguineus; assembly: GCF_013339695.2. NCBI lineage: Eukaryota > Metazoa > Arthropoda > Arachnida > Ixodida > Ixodidae > Rhipicephalus > Rhipicephalus sanguineus. Next base: position 22,857,828 of record NC_051182.1, read on the forward strand.
TGAGAGCGCGATAATCACCGCAGGACCGCCAGTCTCCTGGTGTAGACTTTGGCACCATGTGTAGTGGAGATGCCCAAGGGCTAGCGGATGGGCGGATTATGCCGAGCTCGAGCATGTGGTCGAACTCCTGTCGTGCTACTTGAAGCTTCTGGGGGGACAGGCGCGTGGGCGTGCGTAAACCGGGGCCCTGTGGTGGAAATGTGGTGAAATACATTGTGTGTGACGACCCCGCTGGTCTGTGGCGGCCGCGTCAGCTCGGGGAACTCGCGTAGGATAGCCGTAAAACGGGCGGTGCCCGGTGGTATCACGAGCGTAGGGCTGAGGGGCGGATGTTTAGACGGCTTTCCGCACACTTCTGCTTGTGAGAGGGGATCCTGTATACGCCGGTTGCGTACATCAACCAGCAGTCCAAAGTGACGCAAGAAGTCCGCTCCCAGGATAGCAAATTTTACGTCAGCTACCACGAATATCCACCGAAATGTCCTCTTGAAGCCCAGTCTAGCGAGAGTGAGCGGTGCCCGTACGTCGGTATCGTCGTGTTATTTACAGCTTGCAACGGTGACGAACACTGGCCTTTGCGATCGGCTGGCGACGCCGGCACCACGCTCACTTCTGCCCCAGTGTCGACCAGGAAACGGGTGCCTTTCTCGCGATCAGTCAGGAAGAAGACCGACGGGCGACTTTCCGCTGAGCCGGTGGCACTTGTCGCCGTCAGTGCTGGCTCGGCGCGTTTCCCGATTTCTCGCACGGGCGGCACGCAATTCCGTGCAGTATCACCGAACTTACGGTGGTACCAGCACAGCTGCCGCTGTTGTTCTGTAGCACGCCGCCGTGTGCTTTGACTTCCGCTTGACTGTAGTGCCGCGACGGTGTCGGCGAGGCGGGAAATTTCCTCACGAATCTCCAGCAAGGCGGGAGAGGGCGAAGCTTCGGCGAGCACTGTGGCAACTGCTAGCGTGGTGACGGCCATGAGTCGGTCAGCCATTTCGGCGATCTTGGAAACGTCCGTCTCTCCGGAAGCCGTGACGCCTATCCGCACGGTTGCGGGCAGTCTTTGAAGGAAAAGCTCCTGCACCAGGCGACTGTCGAGACTTGCTGTGGAGCCCGCCAGTTGCTGCATGTGGCGCAACAGTTGGCTGGGTCGGCGGTCGCCCAGTTCGGTCTCGCGTAGCAGCTGCTGCAGGCGCTCCGGCTCCGATGGGGTGAGACGGCGAATCAGTGTCTCTTTGAGCACTCGATAGGCATCTTCGGCTGGTGGGGCAAGCAGAATGTCGCGCACCTCGCTCGCTGTGGCAGGTGGAATATTGGCCACCACGTGGTGGTACTTGGTGTGGTCGGCGGTGATGCGGCGGGCGGCGAACGGCGATTCTACTTGGGCGAACCAAAGTGCCGGGTCGCTGGTCCAAAAGGGAGGAAGCTTCACGTCTAACACAGCTACTGTCGGGCTGGCGACGGCGTCGTGGTGTTCCATGTTCGGGACTGCGGGTCACCAATTGTTGGCACACGTGAGCGACGCAGAGACGAGGCGTGTTGTTGAGAATCTCGGTACCAACTAGTTTATTTCTCCGCCAACCGGTTTCCTTCTCTCCCTCTCCGCGCCTCCTTCGTGCCTTTGTTACGGCGCAGAGGGAGAAAAGGAATGTCGTTCTCTATCCGCTGGCAGCGCCACGGCTGCACCGCGGCGTATTTAGAGTTCACCACATGCGCGCAGCCGCGAGTTTCCACCTCCTCGTACCTTACTGATGTCCGAGGTTTCCTGGGGCTGTGTTCCTACTTCAGACGATTTATTGAGAACTTCGCCGAAATCGCTCGTCCTCTCACCAATATTCTCAAAAAGTGCATCCCATTCAGTTGGGGACCAGAGCAAGCTCAGGCATTTTCAACTCTTACGAGTCGCCTTGTAAATCCGCTCGTTCTGGGTCATTTTGATCCGTCTGCTTACACTGAAGTTCGTACGGATGCAAGGGGCCATGGCATTGGTGCTATTTTGTCCCAACGACAGCGGGAGATAATCGTGTCATCGCTTATGCTAGCCGCCTTCTATCGCCCTCAGAACGTATTACTCTATAACCGAACGTGAGTGCCTCGCCCTTGTTTAGGTCATTGCCAAGTTTTCGGCCATACTTGTTCGGCCGACATTTCACCCGCGAACAGGCCATCTTGCCTTATGTTGGCTCTCCTCACTCCAAGACCCTAAGGGACTCCTCGTCGCTGGGCTTTACGGCTCCAAGAACACAGTTTCTGTGTCGTACAAATATGGCGGCTACACAGGGACGCCGACTGCATCTCTCCCGATACCCCATCGACCAACCTGACCCACCGAAACTGATTCGGATGCCTGTGTTTTCGCTCTGCGACTTCCTACACGTCACCGACGAGCAGCGTCGTGACCCACATTTTGCGATCTCTTATACAAACGCCTCACCTCAGAACAACGGGCGCCCCCTGCGTATGTTTGTTCTGCGGGACGCACACCTTATATCGACGCAATATGACACCACACGGTGCTGAACTGCTTCTCGTTGTCCCTCAGCATCTGCGACCATCTAACCTTTCGCAATTGCCCGATGCTCCCACCGCTGGACATTTGGTGTTTACAGAACTTCGATCGCGTGCTCAGACGTTTTCTTCTTCTGGCCTGGCCCATACCGCTCTGTTCGGCGCTACGTCGCTTCCTGCGAGCTCTGCCAACGCCGCAAAAAGCCTCCTCTCCCCCCGTTGGGTACCTTCATCCTATAGCTGTCCCAGCGAACCATTCTTTCGTGTCGGCCTGGACCTCCTTGGCCCTTTCCCGACGTCGTCCGGGGGTAACAAGTGGTGGTCGTAGCGACTGATAATGCCACACGTTATGCCATCACGCGAGCCCTCCTACCAGCTGTGCAACCGATGTCGCTGACTTTCTCCTCCATCAAGTCATCTTACACCATGTGCTCCTCGTCAGCTGCTTACTGATCGAGGTCGCTGTTTCCTTTCGAAGTTGTCGACGACCTTCTCCGCTCTTGTGCACGTCCCACAAGTTCAACACCGCTTACCATTCTCAGACAAACGACTTACTGAGCGATTGAACCGTACACTCACGGCAGGGGCGTAGGCAGAAATTTTTTCGGGGGGGGGGCACCCTCCTTGATCTGTATGGGGACGAGCAGGCAGATGTGGTCGAGTGTCATTTTCCTGCTCTGTATGCTATGGCAAAAAAAATTTCGGGGGGGGCACGGCCCGGTGTGCCCTAACGTGGCTACGCCCCTGACTCACGGACATGTTATCGATTACCTGTCTGAGGATCATCGAGATTGGGACTGCACCTTACCGTTCGTGACGTTTTGCCTATAATTCGTCGCGTCACGACGTGACTGGTTATCTCCGTTCTATCTGCTGTATGGCCGCGACCCACTCTTTCCTCTCGACTCACTACTTCTTTCAGAGGCAACTCCCACATTCTACGCTCACGACGCCATCGCTCGCGCGGCGACGGCACGTCGCATTGCCCGTGATCGACTCCGACGTCTCAGGCCAACCAAAGTGCCTGTATGACAGCCACCACCAGGACGTGCGTTTCAGCCCTGGCTCCCTGTCTTGCTCTGGCTGCCTTCGCGTCGCGTTGGCCTGAGTGAAAAACTGCTGCCCGGCGCTACGCTGGACCTTACCGAGTTCTTCGCCAGTACCGAAGTCACCTACGAGATCTCGCCACTCACCCCAAGCCTTCGTCCCCCTCACCAGCTACTGAGACTGTGCATGTTTTCCTGACTAAAACCCTACATCACGTACACCGACCCGATGCACCGAGACGGTGCTTCTCCGCCGCCGGGAGTTATGTCACATAAGTGTTTGCCGCTGTGGACTAGAGGACGCTACTAGTCCGAAGACGAAGTTTAAGTGCTCGGGTTTAGATTGATGGTGGTGTACTGGTCATAGTGCGTCAACGCTACACCTCTTACGTATTGTAATATACTGTAAATACTGCAACTCTACGCGCAACAATAGATCGGGTGGTTAGCGGCCACGGTTTCGTCCACAGCGGATGCGGCACATTAGCTTCGTTTGGACTGCGGGCAATGCGCGCGCGATGTCACAACACTCCAACATGGTGACGCTGTTGAAGATGAAGAGCTTCAGCCGCGGTCCTCATGCCGGCAGAAACTCGCTTGATACATTTCGTTGGACGAACGATCAGTTATCGCCATCTTTCTCGTGATAAATTATCATAAAGGACAATGCAGCGAAAGAACAGGCGCTCTGTCCTTTTGTGTTGGCCGGCCCAGCCATTTCTTTTTTCCCGCGATGCGTTGTAGCAGTTCAATGACGACAAGCCAACTCGCCCACTCTTCGCACTTGTGAATAAAATTTCCTCACACGCACGTGGTGGTGCTGATGGCGGCGTTGCGTAATCATGAAGGGTTCAGAGCGCGTTTCGGCTTAAGAAGCGGCGGTTTTGGCCTCGTTCACATTGTGAACGAATCGGGAATGACGAAAATTGCGGTGTTTATACTGCTCTTATGCAAAATAGTACTGGATTTACTTGTTTCCCAAGAAAGGAAAATGCATTGGTGTAGTAGGCACTTGTTTTGTTTGGCATTCCGTTATTCCGACTTTTTTTTCTGGTCCCGTGAAATCCGAATATATGTACACATATATAAAAGCTTACATCCAGTAGTGACCACACCTCGACTCACGATCGGGTGAAGCGCATTTTGCATGTCGTCAGTAATGACAATTGACGACTATGCCTATCGAAGGAAGTTTAGGAACAGCTGCATCTTCCCTGTATTTACGTACGGCAGAATTGTAAGGCTTACGAAAAGATTGAACCTAAAGTTAGAACGACGCAAGAGCCATGGAAGGGCATATGTAGGTGTAACGTTAACGAACAAGAACCAGCAGAGTGGGCCAGGGAACAAACAATTAAGGTATGAGGCCAAGTTCGAAAATATTTAGGGGCGAAGCTCCTTTAGCATCACCTGGTCGGTCGTCGCTCCATGCGGCGTGTACCCGCCGTCGCGTCTCCCGTATCATTCAATAGATGACGCTGTCCCATAGAGGTGCATGCAAACGCAGTTGGGTGATGATATACTAGATGGAGCTGTCCCATAGAGATGTGTGCAATATGTGTGCAAAAAAAAAAAGAAGAAAGAAAAGAAAAGCCGGCACCCTGCACGCTAGATGCGTGCAGTAATCAAAGCGGCGTATCGCTTTGATTACTGCTGGGCGAAACCACTGAACATTTCACGGTGTAACCATGATGCTTCAGGAGCTTCGCCCAAGCTCTTCATCATTCACCCGTGGATATGCTGTAATTTTTTTTTGAAAGAGCGATAGTTACCAGATAATATTATCTACATTATAAGCACACTTTTTTAGGAGCTTGTGAGCATTATAAAGCAATTAAATATTTTTTGTTCATTTTTCATAATAAAAAAGTTCCATTAAAGTGGGCCTTCCGCGAACAGTTCTAACTGAAATCACTCAAAAAAAATCTAGTTCTTTTCAAGATATAAATTAACCTTTTTTCACTGCAATGAACCAAAACGAATTACATCCGATGAATAAAAATTACAGTGATTAAATAACAAAAATATGCACTAACACTAAGGCACCTTGTTATAACAGGCAGCCATATTAAATCTGCGGCACAATTTTGCCTATTGAGTTGATTGCACACCCGCTAATGTGATAAGAAGCGTGCCAAGTTTTAACGAAAAATTTTCATTAGCACGAACGTTATGAATGTTCTCGTACGGAAAAAAAAAAAAATGTAACTTCTCATAAAATCAACGAAAATTATTTGAAGGTGCAGTGCTAACACAAGGATCAAGAGCGCTAAAATCCTCGATATTTGTAGCTAGATCCATCCTGGACCTTACTGTTGTGTGCCTTTGCTCGACTGGCAACTTCCCTTTTTAAAGACGATAGTCTTCTTGGGGAACTTAAACGCAGAAATTTTGGTCTGTCTTTCTGTCTGTCCTTCTGTCTGTCTTTCTGTTTGTCGGCACGTCCCTCGATTCAGCCACTCGGCCAAAGTTGAACCACTTGCCCAAGGGCCAGCCATCGTGAACGGCTGAATAGTTCATACTTGTGTACATTGTTGATCAAAAAGCAAACATTACGCATATCTGAGGCGCAACATCACTAGGTAAGTATTAGGCGTGTGTTCCTTTAACAGAAAATACATAGATACGCAATTTTAAAGACCTTGATGGTATGCGTTTAACGTTGAGACAGTAACGCGTTTATTAAAGATTGCCACAGCTGTAGCGATCAGCGGTCCAAGCCGAGCAAGCGCGAGCGCCAACAACAACCGTCTCGTCTTCTTCTTTCGCAGGCGTTCTTGTCTGCGCCCTACCATGTTACAAATCACTCCCCCGCGGAAAAGGAGCCATCCTGACGACCTAAGGAACAGGTACAACTGGTGGATCATAATGCCGCTTCAGTCGATCGACGTGAACAGTCTCGCGGCCGCGACGACGCGGTCCGTAGATGATTGAACAGGCTCAATCATATAGTTAACTGGGGATGCTTGACGTAGGACGCGGTAGGGGCCTTCGTACTTAGGCAGTAGCTTTGTGGAAAGGCCAGGAGCGGAGGAGGGAACGCGAAGCCACACCACGTTACAGGCGAATACGATTGAGGAGGCAGGTTTTCGTCGTGACGGTCCTTCTGGCCCTACTCGCCCTACAATGTTTACAACCCTAGTTTCTTAAAGTGCGCTGAAAATGCGACTGCGCTGAAACTTGTCTTCCTCCGTGCCCTCGCACAAGCTCATGTTGTGTTTCGGTTTCGGTTCAGTATTGCATTGTACGAATGACAGGGGGCCCGCTCTGGCATTCCTGTTTTGGAGACGTGTAAGTGGGTTTGTGGAGAGACGTTTCTTTTCCTTCGCGCATCGCGCCAAACAGCGTGTTCGGGCTGGCCGGCGTCCCCACCGTCGCGTTGGTCACCGCCGGTCTTCACCTGCGGACTACCAGCCCGCAACACGCACTCGTGTTTCCCGACGGATTGCCATGGCGTCCATATCTCACGCAGCGCCTCTTCTATCGTCTTTAGACGACATTTGCAGCGAAGCACGCAGATACGCGGCCATTTTTTTTTTTTTCTAGCTTGCTTTGCAGCATCAATGCCGTGATGTGACGCTTTCACGATGCCGTGCCGATCACTTGTGAGCAAGTTGTTGCAGTGTCGAGGCCAGGCTCGATGCCTTGCTTCAAAATATCAGATGTGCTTTTGTTGCCGTTATTAAAATGACACGCAACGTCACAATGCAATTGATATGCAGACTCACACACATGTCCTTGAGATATACGACGTTGCGCGTCCACCTGTGAGAAGTTTATGGACATTTAGATTAAAAATGATGGATTCAAAATACTATAGCATTATTACATGTTCGCACTGATGATGAAATAGCCTACAAATACTACATATCAAGCTAATCTTATGACGCATGCAAAACTGGCACATTCAGTTTCGGTTTCGTAAAAGATGAATGTTCTAACGTTTTTTCCTTGCATCTTTGAAAGAAACAGCGTAGACAGAAACTTCATGCAGCAAAATGAGGGCGATAATTGCGCATTTAGCATGACCAAAACCAGAAAATGACATTTTGAAAAAAATTCTCTGTTTTCTCTTGTCATCATACCTTAATGAGGTCTTTGACGACAACTGGAAGAATTGGGCATGGGCACGGCATAAAGCGAGAATCCAGTATAACCGCTGGTCATTATGAGTAAAACACTGAATTTCAAGAGAACGCAATGCTGCCAGCGGGACGCAGAATATGTTAAGTGCGCAGACAGCCTTCTGGTGAAGGTTGCGGTGTTCGCCAGAAGGCTGTTATCGCGCTGGCGTCGGCATGCCGCCTTCTTTCCACGTTCATCAGCATTTTGAGCGGCCCCTTATACGTCCCATATTCTATGAAAAATCCTTCAAACGGTGTGTCACTGCAACCAACGTTTCACAATTGGTCTCGACAAAGATGAATTACTTATCGTGCAAATCCGAGGCAGACATAAGCATGCAACAACAACACAACCAGCAGCAACAACACACCCATGAGCCGCAATCAATGTCGCTAAAACATTCGTTTTCTAACATATCATCCACTCTTCCATACTTTACTAAGATACACCGAATTATGTATTCTATTTGAAGGATATTGAGTCTCCAATGCGTAAAACAAGGGTTTATTTATGATAAACCGCAGCCCGACTCCGTGGGTTGCTGCTTTAGCGCGTGCTTCGAGACAACCTTCTTCTTTCTCTTCGTCGATATTTTTCCAACAAAGCTGCCCCGCGTACAGAATTTCGCAAAGGCTTTGATTTCAATGGTAAAGGTGTTGAATTGGCCGTTTAACGGTATTCCAACCCGGTAGTCTCAATGCGCAGGATCTTCTTGCCACCTTTTCCTTTATGAAGTTCCTGTATTTGCACGATGTTCCATAGTTGCCGGCGCTTGTTGGAGTCTTGCAGAAGAATGTGGTCGCCTTTCTTAATTCGGCCAGACGAAGTCGTGGACTTGGAATTGGTATTGTTCTCAATCCGAGAGTACTCTTTCGACCGACGCTCCCAGAAAGATCTTCGAGTTTTCTCTCGTTGTTCCCAGATAGGTCTAAGGTGGTTACTTTCGACTGTAATCTCGGCAAGATTAGGTCAGGAAGTGCAGGTATTCGCCTTCCAATGAAAAGTGAGCCCGAGAGAGGTTCCGGATCTCGACAGTCGTTATAACATATATGATGGTGGGGAGGTGATGACAGCTTCCACTTCAGTTATGGCAGTCTGTAGCTGTTTCTCCGTAAAGACGCTTTTCCCGATGGACTTCTTGAACGCCAGCTTGACAGACCTGATAAGTCTCTCGTAAAAATCGCCCCGCCATGGTGCATGATCGGCAATAAATTTTCCATTTTATACATTGTTAGCGATGTAACTACAAACTTCTTCGTTCTCTCATGATTTCCACAGTTTTGAGCTCTCTCTTGCTCTTCTTGAACGCTAAGGCGTTATCTGAATATATACCGACGGAAGTCGCCGTCGCGAGACGAAGCGTCGAAAGCATTAAGAAGCTTGTGCAATCATATCTTCGACTAATTCGAGATGAACTGCTCTAATCACGGCACACGTGAATATGCAAATATACTTTTGGCGTAGCCATCAGAACGTTTTAACATATAAGGACCGCGAAATCTAGTCCTGTTACTTGAAATTGTTCTGAAGCGGTCACTGTTTCCGGGGTAACGGAGCAGCTACTTCGGTCATAGTCTGGCATTGAAGCGTTGGCATACTATGCACCCTCTGATGATTTTCTTGATTAGTTTGTCGTCCTCTTATTATCCAGATCTTTCCCTTATTTGAACGAGTGTATCCCGAACTCCTGCATGAAGGAGTTGACGATGGTGCTGCAGTACCATAAGCTCGCAGTAGTAGTGATCCTGGCTAAGACGATTGGATGCTTCTCCTCGTAAGATTTTTTTGCTGAATTGTAGACGTCCTGCGACGCGAAGAACTTCATTGTCGAGGAAGCATGTCACATCCCGAGTATAGAATCACGTATATGCTGGCTCCTTTAGAATGTGATCAATTTCCTGAGAGAAGGCTGAACTTTGGACCTTTTTTATCGAATACAATTTGGCGGCTTGTATTTCTTCGGCAGTCAGGGCCCCCTGTGATAAACCTTTCCGCTTCATCTTCTATACGAATCTTAGTACCCAAGCTGTGACTCGGTGTAACCTCGAGAGGGAGCTGTATGTATGAATATCCAGAATTGGTGATTCGTTTGACACGGAAATTTCCAACGATTGTTCGAGAGTACGTTCTTCCGTGACGCCTAGTGGAAGATCTGTGGAGTTCAGAATGCGGTGTGGTGGCCATCCATTCTCTTTAAAATGCCAGTTGGGTCCCGTCCATCAGACAGAGTTTGTTAGTAGGTCATGGGCGGATACTCCTCTCGTTAAAAAATCAGCAGGGTTTTGCTTTCCGGGCAGTGCTCCACGTTGTTATGTCCGTTTTACTCTGAATTTTCGTTACCCTATGTCGAACGAAATCCTTCCCGTGAGGATCCCCGGTAATCCAGTACAGTGCGATCATGGAGTCAGTCCAAAGTAGCTGAAGTGATGTCCTCGTCCAGCTCTCGACTACGGTCGTACATCCGCGCTGAGACTGACAGGCTAGCAGTTCTAGTCTGGCCAGGCTTGTCTCCTTCATTGGTGCCACCCTGGACTTGCACAAACAAGTTGAACTTTTGCTGTTCGTTTGTCCTGTCGTGAAATCTAGGAAATCTAGAAAGTTTTGTAGTTTCGGGTTAATTAAACGACATCTGATCAAGGTGATGACGTATGGTTGCCGCTAAAAGGAACGGACTGCATGTCGTGCCGAATGGTACTCTGGCCATGCGAAAGGTGGCAAGGTTAGGCAATGGTTGACCGGGGCTGGGCGCCTTCTCCAACCCTAAGTACCGCAATGCGTCTCGGTCTGTGCTGTTGACATTGATTTGTAGGAAGACTTTTCGATGTCTGCGACTAAAGCAACGCGATGTTTCCTGAAGCGGAGAAGCGACCTATAAGATCGGCATTGAGGTTCGTCCAGAATGTAGGCTTTCGTTAAGCGAGAATTCTCCCTTTTCATGGGATGAAGCATCGAATACTACCCGTACTCTTGTTGTGCGGTCCTCGCGTATCACTGCCTGATGTGCATGTAATATACCGTATCCTCTGTTTTATCTTCTGTGACCTTCTCTGCTACACCGTCGTTAGTGCATTTGCGTATGGCAACATCAACTCTTGTAGCAGCTGAGGACATCTGCGAAGCTTCCGGAGAAGCTGATGTAACGAGTCTGCGTTTGCTAGATCGTTGTTGTGAGAATTGTTGGTTTCCATGGAAGTATACCACGTAGCGACTATTCTCCATCTTGATTGTGCTGTTGAAGAAATCCAGAACTGGGTTTTCGTCTTGGTCTTTGTGTGCTGCTGAGATTTTATTCCCATTATTTCAAGTCCCATAGTTTTCCGTTGTAATTTTACAATCTGTCACTGCTTTTAGAACTATTGCCTCATTACAATGCGTGACTGTGGCGCAAGAGGCTACTGGCCCATGGAGAGTTCAGCCTAAAGTAGTCTCGACAGCTTTGAACCCATTGTCCAAATTTTGTTGTTCCCGTAACAAATGACCAATAATAGTCACTGCCGATTAAGACGTCGACAACGTTTGGGCTGTCCGCTTAATCGATGTCTGAGAAGTATATCCTTGGCGTTCAAGTCTGTCGATGACATCTTTATTCGGTCGTGGAATGGACTGATGACAGATATTAGTCGTGACGAAAGCTTCCATTAGTAGCGAATTTCCACCACGCTGTGAGCTTAGAGTGACAAGTACACGCTGGAAAGTCTTCTATTCATGTTGCCCTCCAAAATCGCCCCGTAAGGCTCTCTTGATCTAGCACTTGACAACGTGTTTTTTCAGCCAGTTGTTTAGTGACGAAAGTGTGCTGGCTGCCTCCATCGATAAACTCGAGCTAGCATTTGCTCTTTGGCTGGCTGCCCAAGCAACAGCTGTCCGAAGGTATACGCGCCGTTTTGAATTGTCGGCTCCAATCATTTCGAGTTCCATCGGTGTCGGTGATGCTTGAGCACCATTAGTCGGTTTCACATCCGAGGGTCGCACAGCGTTTCTGCGTGGCGTCGATTGCACTTCGTGCATGTAACATTCCTCCTGCAATTTTTCGACAAATGATGTTGTAAAGTACAGCGGAAACACCGACGTGTGTTTAGGAGTCTTTTTTTTCTTTCATCGAGCGGAATCGGACAGTCGCCACTTTTCTGTATCATGAGTGGTGGACTTGCAGAAAAAGCCCTGGTTCCTCCCAGGTTTCTGGGTCCCTGGTTCGATCCCGGGTTTCGGCACCACTTGAAGGATATCGCGCCTCCAATGCGTAAAACAAGGGTTTATTTATGATAAACCGCAGCCCGGCTCCGTGGGTTGCTGCTTAGGGCGTGCTTCGAGCCGACGTTCATCTTCCTCTTTGTCGATATTTTTCCAACACCATTAACGAAATACAAACACTATCGGGTCAGATTTTGGCAACCTTCTTTGTCTGTTTCTTGCATACGAATATATCTGTCACTGAAGTGGAAATCAAGCAAAACACACAATGCTGAAGTTTACCTGTCTTTAATGAAACTAGTCCTCACACTTAATTATTCTGAATTGATTCGACCTACTACCTACAAAGTCTTGGTACTAGTAAGAGAACCCTTTTTGCACCAATGTATGCTGACACTTTCACGGTACAGGTAGAATCACGGCTTTTAAAATTATTGATGCTAAAGCCCTTCCACCTACATCCGCTACAGAGACGATAGTTTTTATTCGGGAACATGGCATAAGTGCACCAAACACATTCATTGACCATTTTAACAAGTTTCACCCTAGTAATATATTTGCAATGCACCATTGTTCAAGTGAATCAACTCCCTAGACCCGTGAGCGTCAAATCGCATAACAGCTTTTTCTCGTCCAAGACGTAAGACTTGCAAACACATTCAAAGTGACATTATAGTTTAAAATGTAGTCGTATCAAATCTAGTTTTACCTGCAGTGTAGTTCCAACGTCATCTTCATGCTGGAATATTCACCTTGTGAAAAATAAGCGCAGCTTGCACAAAAATCGCGTAAGGCTGGGCCCAATAGAGCATGGTGGCAGCTAGTTGGCCCTGCCATGGCTTGGCAGGGCTTTTACCTTCTCACCTCTCCTCTTTCCCAGCCTTCCTATACTATACTATACATGGCTATGCTTTCTCTCTCTCTTTTTATTATTTTGTGTCTGTTTCTTTTAATCCCTTTCTCTCTCCGTCTATTTCTTGCTCTGTCTTTCTATCTTTTTCCTCTTTCTTCCCTTTTCTTTCTCTCTTTTTGTCTAACTATTATGCCTTCCGCGCTCTCTCTACCTCTGAATCGTCTCTCTCGCCTTCTGTCTTTTTTCTCTCATTTTTCCATATGTCTTTCTCTCTATTTCTTCCTTCTCTCTACTCATTCTCTTCCTCCTCTTTTCTCTTTGCGTCACCGTCAGCACCCCTTCCCACCCCCCTTGCTATCCTATAATAATATATCTCGGGTTTTACGGTCAAAATAACAATACGATCATGAGCATGCCGAAGTCGAGGGCTCCGAAAATTTTGGCCGTCTGGTGTTCTTTAACGTGCACTGACATCGCACAGTACATGGGCCTCTAGCATTTCACTTCCATCGAAATGCGACCACCGCGGCCAGGACCGAACCCGCGGCGTTCGGGTCTGTAGCCGAGCACCCTAACCGTTGCTATACTATAATATGCAAGCCCATGCTATATTCTGCTAGCGTGCCTGTATAGCCGAGTGGTTACGACGCTCGCCTTCGGATCGTCGGTACGCGGGCTCGAATGTCTTCTCGCCGAGAAAAATTTTCCGCGAAGAAGTTATCTCTTTTTCTTTCTTTCTCTCTCGCTGCTTTCATAAAAAGAGCCCAACGTACGCTGCTCCACCTACAGCAAGACATGGAGGAAACCACCCACTGGATACTCGAAGATCCACTCATCAGAGCCAGGCTAAATATGGTGCAATGGCTTGCGCAAGACGGCCATCCCCTGCCCAGCAATAACAAGCACAACAAGCTCACCAGTTTGAGAAAATCACCTTTTTATCTTTTTTATTCTCTTTTTCTTTCCCATTTTTTTTACACCATGGTGCTGAAGCCAACAAGCGAGAGCACTTTGTATCCCTAGCAAAAATGCCAATAGGATTTCCTATTGGTCCAATAGGAAATCACTATTGGTTCTATAGGACATCTATTGGAGCTGTATTGGTTGTATAAGACTTCTATGGGTACCAATAGACACCAACAGCCACCACCTATTGGTGTCTTATTAGACCAATAGAGTTGTATTGGTCAAATAGGGGCTGCCTTTTGGTGTCTTATTGGACCAATAGGAGTTGTATTGGTCAAATCGGTGCTGCCTATCGGTGACTTATTGGGCCAATAGGAGTTGTATTCGTCAAATAAGTACTCCTATTGGTTTCTTAATGTACTAACAGAAGATGTATAAGGCCAACAGGAGTTTTATTGTTCAAACAGCTACCGCCTATTGGGAGCTGTTTATAACATCTTAAAACTGATTGAGCGCGTCGGACCCGATCCCGATCAAATTTCTTGATCATGATTGGGCTATATTATACGCAAGCTGCAGACGGGATCAATTCACTTTTGATAAGTCTGATCCCGATTGAGCTAACTGCACACCGTGAGACACCGTGTGCAGTAGCAACTCACGCGACTAAAAGAGTTATATAAAAAGGCTGCGTGTCGACCACGGCGGTACGGTGTCCTCCGTACATGCCGTGCGGAAAACGGGGCACTATAGTAAAACACGCTAAAGAAGAACTTGCGAAGGAATCGACAACACAGACACCACAGAATAATAATAAAGAAACCGCCATGAGATCACAACCGGCATAGAACCAGCCAGGTGACGAACAAAAAAAAAAAAAAAGTGAGACGGTGCGCGGCGTGGCGACGCTGCATTTGTGAACATTTTTTTTTACACGTCATGTGCTAAGCTTTAAGATAAGCTTTGGATAATATGTAAAGTTTATAACTATATTTATGCTAAGCAATATAAGTAGTGCTGTAAAGATACAGGAGAAAGAATTGTGGATCTGCAAACGCGAACCGACCGTGCGTTTGGCGCGCCATCCGCGCTCGGGCCGATACGAAGACAAGCCCAGCCTGCGGCCAAGCTAAGCCAAAATTACAGTGTAGCCAAAATGCCAAACGTGGTGTCTGTCGCCATAGCGCGCGCTTTGTGTGATCTCGATGCTTCACGTAAGCCTGCTTACACGATGTTTGCTTTAGTGTGCTTCCGCGACGATAACGTGAAGACTGTGTTCAGCGTGCACCAGATGGAGACGTTCTGAGCCATAAATGTCTTGGATTTCGACCGATTTCGACTCTACAAAGTGGCACCAAGAATAATGGCAAGACGAGCAACAAGGCCCATGTGCTCCGATTGTTTGGTGAGGTGAGTGGGCATGGTAGTTACTCCTATTTAGTATTTATTTGATATCACCTTTTTTTGTATTCAAACTTGGGACGAAGCTGAAAGGTCGGGAAAACAAGTCCCTCGTCCTTTGTCTCCGGTATTTGATGACAGCGAGACCAGCAACCGCCTCGATTGCAAGTCCACACGCTCTCAGAAGTTGAATGATTGAGCGCATATTATTGCAGTTTGGTTTTTGTGTTTGTCAGTATGCACAAAAAAAACGTAGCAGAGATTAGAGGTAAAGGACAGGCGCCCTGCTCGTGAGTGTAGTTGGAGTCTCGCAAGCCCTTTGTAAGTATTTACAACGTGCGTGTTAAGCCGAAAACGCGTTTATCGCCTCATAGAAAACGCTCTAGTCGATGCTGTTTGTGTGTTGTAGTGCGCGCCAATCGGCTTATCATACTTGTTCGACATAATGTCACAAGAACCACAGAAGGCCACATGATAATTCATTATACAAAATGTGCATAGCATATGGACTGCACTGGTGCGATTTTTTATTTCATATTTTTTTATTTTTACATACTGCAGCCCCATTATGGCTATCGCAGGAGCGGTTTATTAATGTTGTTGGCTTAATTGCATAAGCACGTAACATGCAGCACGTGTGTTATATCCAACTCATTGCAGCCTGACTGCTGTGTTGGGCTTGCAACGATATGGAATCTAGGCTGCCTTTACTACTGTCTTACATATTACCGTTGCCTCACCGTGAATCTACCCTAGCTTAATTTATTTCATGCCATCTTTAAGTTGAGATTTAGTGGCATGCTCTAGTATGAGAGTCGCACCACCACCGTGAAAAAGAGCACGTCACAGATAGTAAGTGATTATTGAGTTTGCTGTAATTTAAGGACGAGTTGCAGTTCATTCTTGGGTACAGCTCAAAAACACAGGACGCAAGCGTGTAAACGGGATAAGGTGCTGCTTAATTTTAAAAAAATTTTGCCCCTTTTCCTTCCTTTTTGCCGCAAAATTTTGCCGATATACGGTTTTCTTCCACGCAATAAGCCACAGTTGGGTGTGTAATATTCACTCAGTTTTTTGCTATAGTTCAGCTCCTGCAACATTGTGAACATGTGCAGTGAATTAAGGTCTAGATAATTTCTCACTGTGCCGTCTACTTTCTATACATTGCCTTTGAAGGTAAACTTTAATTAAACATGTGTTACTGTTTTCTGATTTCATGGCTCTGTTTATTTACAATAATCTTTCAGGCACTTCCTCGAGTGCGGATGAGGCCCGCAGATCGCCAACATCATCAAGGCCAGAAAGCACTTGTAGTTTTGATATAGAATATATTTGAACATATGTCTCATTCATCCACTGTGATTATCATTGCAGGGCGCTGCCACATGTGGGCCTTCTGCATGACGACAAGACACCCATAAAACCTTGCTCAAGACTAATTCTAATGGGGCTAGAAGTGGCAAATACAAAACTAATACATGCCAGCAGGCAAATACAGAACCAATAGGCCAATATAATTCCATTGGCTAATAGAGAACCAATACACCAATATAGGTCCAGTAGGCTGATATAGAACCAATAGACCAATAGCCAACAGTTCCAATAGACCTATAGAACCAATAGACCAATAGGTGTCAATAACCCAATAGGCTATTGGTTTTTTATTGGGAATTTTTGCTAGGGATATATTCAATAAGTTTTCAATCAATCAATCAATCAATCCCATTGCGCTCCGCTCATTCGCCCAGGCACAGAAAAAGTAGAGGAGGCGCTGGCCGACGCATGACCCCAGCTGGCTCCGAAGCATCTAGTCCCCTAAGCTGGCTATAATCTATATGATGTTATCGCACATTACATTTGTTCAGGTTAAGTACATTAGGAGATCTCTGTATTTGAACAATTTTCTAAAGTGATTGAATATTACACCTTCGCATTAGTGAAGTTCTTACCGTATTTTTGTTCAGGCAGCTATTTATAAACCTTTACGGCAAGAATGCTGGTGTTTATAACTTTCTTTAACGATATCTGGAAATGTGTTAATCATTTTTCTATATTACGCCTTTTATGCGCAAACTTGTGGAATAAGGTTTTTTTTTACCTGGCATTTTTTTTTCAGAACTCTGAATTTAGCACAAGCTTCACGCAACGGTAAACCTTGTTGCTGTCTCAGAAGCGAAAGAATTAAGCATATCCAATATTGCGGCCGTCTCTACTATTTATTTCCTTTCCCTTACGCCTTTATCGTGCTCTGTCCATTAAAGTACTAGTCGAGACTAACAAATTCTTGAATAAACACATGTGTATATGGCTAAACCACTGGGCGACCGTGAGTGAAAAGCTCGTAGTGGTGAGCGAAGCGGTCTCGTTACACGAAATATTTCTAGCTTACTGCGCGAGTAAGTTACATTTTTTAATTACTCTCAGTTACTGTTTGCACCACGCTCGCCTACCCGTGCGAATCAGTTTGTTTTCGTCCTGTCCTCGTGCGTGTTCATATTCTGAACCTCTCGTTTCTGCGCACGCACATTTCTCCAACTATAGCACCGGAACGCGGACGCCGTTTCACGACACAGCTTAAAGATGGGTAAGCCCCATGCCGCATCACATTACTGAAGTTAAAAAAGACTTCCAGTGCTCTGCGTGGACACTCAACGCAAAAAACTACAGCACGTAACTGACGTTCTTCGCTCTCCGCGCGCTTCCAGAAACCCCAGGGGGTCGGGCACAGCAGCGGCGCGGCGCGCTAATTCATTGCAAAAGGCCCACGCGGTCTGCACGCGGCAGCCGGCACTGACCCTCTCTCATCTAACTTCAACCCCAACACCCCCAACCGACGATGTGTTCGTTTATTCTAGGCATGTGACGAGCGCCGTAGAGCATGAGCTCCGAGATTTAAAGCCGCCACCCAATCTCGGAGGCCATGTGTAGAGCATCGTCACGTCGACAGATATACTAGATGGCGCCTTCGATGTTCCGGTTTTGCTCAATAGCCAATCAGCGCGCTCCAAAGGCGATACTTTTTGACATCGTTTCAGAATGATAACTAGATTCGTTTGAGACCGCGCGGACGTCGCCACGTGCGAAGTTACCGAGCATGTCCCAAGCTTTTTCGAAGAGCAACGCTTCGCCGTGAGTACTACCTACTACTTCGTTACATGTTCGCATTGACGTGATAGGTGCGCCGAACATGGCGTTTTCATATTTCGAAAACAAGGCTAATCTCTCGAGGTCGAAACTTCCAGCATGCGCCTATCAGGGGCATAGCCAGAAATTTTTTTCTGGGGGCGGGTGGGGGGTTCAGCCATGCTTATGTATGCTCGTGCGTGCGTTTGTATGTGTGAGTGCATATATACGCAAGCTAAATTGAAAGTTATCGGTGAAAGGGGGTTTGAACCGCGATAAGTGCCTTGGCTACTCCCCTGGCGCCTATCCTGCACGTGCACACATCACGCTACAGTAAGCAGCTTTGAGTACGCGTAGGTTAAGGAAAACGCGCGTGCGTGTGCAGTGCTGGTCATACTACCTTTGTATTACACCATTGACCGAATATAACGCAAGTCGCCGGAGGAGCGAAACCAAAACGCCATTTCTCAAAGACCACGTGTGCGAGAAGTGACGACGAGGCAGCCGTGCCGTTCCGAGGTTCGAGTCGTGCGACTGGGGTGTGAATTCTCATTTCCTTGAATTTGCAAATGTTGACGACTTAACGTTCGCAGGACGGCCGTGCCGACATAACGAACGCCGAAAAAAAAAGCGCCGTAGCAGAAAGTCGCCGACTAATACCCGTCACACGGGCAGCTTTACTGCGGTTATCCTTAACCGTGGTTTACAGTATTAAACGTAGTTAAAGCGAACGCGGGTTTGCCATTGCTACACGGGCTCATCAGCTCAGTTGAGCAAGCCGATGAAATCACGTGCTGGTCATGTGGTCAGCCAGAAGTTTGGGCACACCCTGGACAAGATTCGTGGTACGATACAGCGCTGGTAAGCCTCCGCGACAGTGTATTGAATAGTTCCACCTTCGACTACATATTCAGTGTTTGCAGCTCTGTGAGGCGGCTAGACACGAACAATGCAAACACCTCAAGAAATCTAGCGATAATACTGTACCCTCTCGCAACCCCGCCGTGGACGGAATAATCTCTTGGCCTTTCCACGCGGCGAGCGTCGTTTTCAACGAGTTAAAATCCTCTGCGAAGCTTCCGATTAACTTGCGCCGGTTCACGGCTGGTGCGCTCGCAGCTCCGCCATCTTGTCAGCTTCTCGGTTTCTGACGGTAAACCGTGCTTGCCTAGCTCGGTCTGCGATAACCAGTTAGAACTGCGGTTACCGCTAGCCGCTGTTACCCACAATTATCTTGACCGCCGTTAAGGCTGTCCGTGTGCTCCACGCGTTTATGCGCCGAAATTCCCCGCGGAACGCCAACCGAATTTCCGCATGCTTTCGATTTCCCAGGCGCGATGTCGGAAGCAGTGGCGACCGCGAACCACCACTGGAGTGTTGCACATCACCAGGGGCGTAGCCAGGAGGGGGGGGGGGGGGAGTTCCGGGGGGGTTCAACCCCCCCCGAAATTATTCAGTTTTGCTTGCGTACATATACACGCACACGTACAACGCACGCACGAACATACATCAAGTATGGTTGAACCCCCCCCCCCCCCCCGAAAAAAATTTCTGGCTACGCCCCTGCACATCACGCCCTGGTTTTCGTTGACGATTCAAGTTGTTGCTTTTAGAATCGGTCATTTCCATCCATTCCCCCCTTTCAGAATGTAACCACTTCAGAGGTTTTCGATGACTCCGCACCAAACCACACAAGCGTGCCAGCGGCGTCCCGCCCGTCTGCGCCTCCGCTCGTGAAGCAGCGTCAGTCACGTGCGAGTCAAAAGTGGGCATGTCAAGGCGCGCGCGCTCACCGCCAGCTCGCTGCGGGCTCGCGGCTTCTCTCCGTCAGACGGAGAGAGAGGCGCGGCAGAGAACCGTGTTCCGTTGCTATGACGACAGCTGTGTGAGGAGGAAGAGGAGAAAATACATGCGCGAGAAGTGGTGGCTTGCTTGCGCGGCAGCCGACGCCAGCGGCGAATATGGCGAGCGATTCGGTCGGCAGGTAAAGCGGCGTCTCGCGAGCGGTGAGCGGCGCGCGGGAAAGGGCCGCGCCGCCAGCGTGTACGTACCACGGTGCAAGAAAATTACACCGTGCTCGTACCATCCCTTCCTCACACCGCGTGCCCGGGACGCATCATTTTAAATGTGAAACATTTCATACCGAACTTCTGCGACTTTGAGCGTATATATATCTAGCCGCCTACGACTTGGTGCTCTCTAAGTTTCGTTAATGGGATGTATACCAAAATTGATGACATAACATGGCTGTATGGCGAACATGAAACACGGGTCATAATATGAAGTTCATGATATGCATGTCATGAATGGCATGATTTACATGCCATGGTCTTGGCGCTGTTGCGGCTGTTTCGTCAAGTTCTTGTATACTAAAATTGGCATGGCAGGACAAGTCCGAAGCCCCCTTCCCTCTCTGGCTACGCCAATGGTTCACTGCCAGGGGAGAAAATGGCTCTACGCAATTCGACCCCGACAATAGCAGGAATCGCTCCCGTCTTGTCTTTTAGCGATCTGGCTATCTGCTCATAGGCGGAGAGTACGGGGGGGCTGGGGGGCTTGGGCCCCCCCCGGACTGCCTCATGGGGGGGCAGAGCCCCCCCTGGCGCCGGCCCAGGGCATATTTTTAAGAGCTTGGCTTAGGTCCCCGGGTCGTCCTGTCTGGCAGCTATTTCACAGGAGGCTGTTTATGCCTGCTTCTTTTTCATTTCAGTCATTTAAAGTTCGGCACATGGGCCAGCGACAAGTCAAACATTCAATGGAAAAATGCCCCTCAAACGGATTTTTACGCGCAGAATATGCTGTGCTGATGAACAACTGAAGCGACGACTTAAGCTATGACAAATTAAAAAATTCACCGGCGATTACGATACTGCCTAATTCGCTGAGCACAGTCTCGTGTTCGGGCAACGCCAGCTGTGTTTGAAGTTTTGACTATCCGCAGTTGTAGCAATCTAACCTTCGTTACATATTGCCCCAGAAATTGCCAGCGCTCGAACCAAGTGAAACGCCCACAGCCCCGTTACGACAAGCGAAGCCAGCCGCAGTACACGTGCACGCCCTGCATGCACACGAGCGAAAGAGGAAGAAAGCGAGGTTAGAGGCCAGTATCTCGTGATATTGACAGACTCCGCGTTCGCTCTTTCTTCCTCGTTCGCGCTATCGGTTACGCCGCCGACGCCAACGGCGATGCCACTCAACGCAGGAACTTACGCCTAAGAGCTGCGCTCTAATTGTCTTGAACCCCGTAGTGAATGGTTTTGAGAACACAAAAATGACACTCGGAATACAAAGCAATCGCGACACAGTCAGTCAGTGAACGCTTTCGCACAAGCGTACTCGCCAATAAAAAAACGGGTAATTTCTTGGTTGCCTACAAATTGGTACCCTTCGACATGCCTCCTTATAAAAGTGCCGAGAAAAGATTGTACGCAGTTTTGATTTATCAGTAAAGTGTTTTACGAAAAGTTCGGCCACCAATGAGCAACTCCATTACTCATCCAGATTCATAACCGCAGCTTCGCACATGGTGTAGTGGTAGCAAATGGTATTTGCTGCCATCTCAGAATTACTTTCGGCCATCTTGAATTGAACTCACTGGCATATAATTAAAGTTTCCGTGATAGCGTTAGCCTACTCTCTCCTGTGTGGCGCATGTTTTAACAAAGTAAAGCCTAACCCCATGCATTGCGTGAATCTATTTTACGCGACGCAGTCAACGAGTCAACGAAAAAGGTCGCTTACTGTAGTGTCGCCGCCGGAGGTACCATCCGGCGGGCTAGGAAGGCGGCTCAGCGCCGGAGCGCCCGCAGTTTGCGTCAAGACAGGCGGAGAACGGGGATGGGACTGTAGTTTATTTACAAAGAGATTTGGTGATACGATTTCGTACATGAAATACCCGTTGTGTGGCGCTCCGCGTCACACAATCGAAACCGAAACTGGTAAGGTGCGACACCACATCATCTCCCCCTAAAAGGAAAGGAGTTGTACTCTGTACGTGACATTATACAGTGGTAAGGCACTGAAACGTTGTATGAAGTAACATGTTGGCACACAATCCTTGAACATCTTGTAAGAAAATGTGCAAAAATAAGTAACATCATTATACAATAGTTATCACATGTAGGAAGGTATTCTTTATTAGAACAATATTTATATGACCAGAGTTCACGTAGTTTGACTAAACTTGATGTAATCGATTTTTATTATTTTTTTTTTGCATTAGCCCATTTATGAACTGGTATAAGTAGTAGTTAGGAACTTAATGTCAGTCACCATTATATGTTCCCCAAAAAAGGATTATGCAGTAATATATGAAAGTAGTATATAAAGTAGTGTATAAGTATGTGAAACATGAGTATTATGAAGAAGATATATATCAAGGAACATAATCCTTGTACCGTGTCGGCTTTCATCGGTGCCGTTTGGGACGAAGGGGACGGTCAATAGAGGAATTTGAGCCTTGGGGCTCACCTACACGCTCATCGGAGAGCGGACGCGGCAGAGTTTCAAGATTTTCCGTAGTCCATGTTAGCGACGTATCTATCCCCCTTCGAGAAGCGTTGCATTGGGGCTGGGCACCTCAGCCGATTGTTGTGAAGGTGCCTGCAAGGTGGTTAGTGGAAGTCGCACTAACTGTGGAACTGCAGAAGAACATGGAGGTGGGGAGGAATTATGTTGTTGCATGGACGATGTGTTAGGTGGAGGACATGAATTCTGCTGTGGAGTTGCATACTGCTCAGCATGAACAACTACCAGCTTTGATGCATTCCAGACGTTGTCATCACTAAGGCGAAAGGAATTGAATCCCGTTTGACTAAGGATTGTATAAGGACCTCTGTATTTATTCTGCTTCCCTGGCAGACGAACTTTAACTCTGAGGCCCACCTGTAGCTTAGGAGGTTTTGCTCCACGCTTAGAATCAATGCGTTGCTTAGTTGCCTGTTGCTTGTGGAACACTCGTGTTCTCACAGGATCCAAACTTGGCGAAGGAGTGGAAGAGTTCGGGTGTAACCCTGCAATGTCAATTACAGAACGCGGTTGGCGGTTATGCAGAAGTTGTGCAGGCGAAAAGCCTGTAGTAGCTTGAGGCGTAAAGCGATACGTGCCTAAGTACTCTGTTACAGCTTGTTTCAGTGGGCGGCATTCAAGTTGAGCGAGCTGAATTTGTTCTTTCAAGACGCGGTTGAAGCGCTCAACTTGACCGTTAGATTGCGGATAGTAGTTCGAAGAGCAAAGATGCTGTATGCCTCTGTCAGAGAGGAACTTCTCAAATATTTGAGATCTAAATTGTGGACCGTTGTCCGTGACGATTGCTTCTGGAAAACCTTCCCTACTGAAAAGTGCTGACAGAAATGTAATTACTGAGTCTGAAGTGACTGCATGGGTAAAGCAAACCTCAGGCCACTTAGAGTGGTAGTCAACTAATGTAATTGCAAATCTGCAGTCGGAAGGAGCACTTTCGAGTGGACCGACAATGTCCATGCCTAGCTTTTCCCAAGGTTTGTCTGGCCATGGAACAGGCTGTAAGGGTGCAAAAACTGGTTTAGCAGATTTATCTGCTGTTTGGCATACGACACAGTCGCGAACTGCACATTCAACTTGGCTATCTAAGCCAGGCCACCAGTATCTTTCTCTAAGTCGCTGCTTAGTCCTGACAATTCCAGGGTGACTTTCATGAGCCAACTGTACGAGTTTATTGCAGAGTGAAGCAGGAATGCTTACTCTGTCTGCACGGAAAACTAAGTTGTCTACATAGGACAGCTCATTTCTGATTGCAAAGTAGGGCAGTAGTTCTGGCTGAAGAGATTTCTTTTCTGGCCATC
The DNA here is from genome assembly GCF_013339695.2 of Rhipicephalus sanguineus. Classification (NCBI taxonomy): domain Eukaryota; kingdom Metazoa; phylum Arthropoda; class Arachnida; order Ixodida; family Ixodidae; genus Rhipicephalus; species Rhipicephalus sanguineus. The sequence continues at coordinate 22,881,794 of NC_051182.1, forward strand.
CCTTAGCAATGTATGGAATTACTTGTTGCAAAGTAGTATCCTCAGCAGTTGCTGCCTGTAGATCAGCTTTACTGATGCATGGAGTGACAAGTGAGATTATCTCTTCTTCCAAGTCTGGTGAGACTGGAAGTTGCAAAGGCAGACGGGAAAGTGCATCTGCTACAACATTATTTGAACCTTTGCAGTACTGTACAGTGAAGTTGTAGTACAAAAGTCTGGCGCACCAGCGTGAAATGCGTAATGGGCGTCGGCCCTCTGATCCAACAGAAAGTAATGTAGTAAGTGCTTGATGATCAGTGCGTAACGTAAAATGTCTACCCCAGAGGTATACATACCATTTCTCGCAAGCAAAGAGGCATGCTAGGGCTTCACGCTCACCAGTAGAATATCTGCGTTCAGCAGGTGACAAGGTTCTCGAAGCAAAAGCAATTGTAATTAACTGGTCACCTTTGCGTTGTTGAAACACAGCGCCCAAACCTATGTTGGAAGCATCAGTCGTTATGACTATCGGAAGCTTCTCGTCAAAGAGTTGAATGACTGGGTTTTCAGCCAGGACTTCTTTGATACTGTTGAATGCCAAATTGGCTTCATGCGACCAATTAAATGTTTGGCCTTTGCGCAACATGGAGCGCAGTGGTTCAACAACGTCAGCATAATGAGGAATGAACTTTGAGTAATAGCCAGCGAGACCAAGAAATGAATGCAAGGTTTTACAATCTGTAGGAGCAGGTGCATTAAGAATAGCATGCACTTTGGACTCAAGAGGAGACAATCCTCTGGCACTGACATTGTGTCCTAAAAATTGCATTTCCTGGACAGCAAAGACACATTTGTCGTTTAGTTTCATTCCTGTGTTGCTTATGCGCCTTAGTACTGCTTGTAAATTAGCATCATGTTCAGCACGCGTTCGACCCCAGACCAAAATGTCATCTAGGTAGCATAGTACTCCAGAACAACCTTTCAAAATGTCTGACATCATTTTCTGAAAAACAGCAGGGGCAGATGCAAGCCCGAAGCAGACTCTACGGAATCTGAACAAACCATCATGTGTTACAAAAGTGGTTAAGTCCCTACTTGATTCTGACAAGTTAACCTGATGGTATGCTGATGCAAGATCTAGCTTCGAAAAGTAAACAGCACCTGTAAGTTGCTGGAGAAGTTCTTCGATGTGGGGCAAGGGAAACCCATCAATCACGATAGCTTTGTTTGGTTCACGCAAGTCCACACAAAGTCTTAAGGAACCGTTCTTTTTCTTCACCACGACCAGTGGAGAGACCCAATCTGATGCTGAAACACTTTCGATGACGCCTGCATTTTCAAGACGGGAAAGTTCATCGGAGACTTGTTGTCGAAGCAGGAATGGCAATCTGCGAAGCTTGGCAGCTACAGGTTGCACACCTGGGCGGCGTTTCACTTCGTGCATGTAGCCTTTCACCAGGCCAAGTTCCTGGGTGAAGAGGTGATGAAATTCGGACGGAGCATTGGCAAGAATTCTTGGGAGTTTCTGTACTTGAAACTTGTGAGCAAGACAATGTAGCGCCGTCGATGTGTATGTGGAGGCTTCGAATGGCGTCCAAACCGAGAAGTGAAGAACCTTCTTTTGTCACGTAAAATGTGACAGTAGCAGTGGTATCGTTGTACCGGACGTTTGTAGAGAAGTATCCGACATGGGGAATGCATTTCTTTGAATAGCCCTGAAGGACAATGTAGGAGTCAAGGAGTCTGGTCCCCGGAAAGTACTGCTTGAAATCTTGTAAGTTCGGCAATGAGACGGTCGCACCGGTGTCAACGAGAAAAGGAATGTTGACTTGGCCAACTTGAACAGAAATCTTCAGTGGCAAAGGACGGCTGGAGCGTTCATCAATGTTGAGAATAGTAACTGTATTTGTTACTGCAGTATCTTGCACTTGAGCTACGTTTTGTTGCGAAGTTCGGACATTTGATGAGCGGCAGACAGCTCTGAAGTGACCTCGTTTTTCAAAGGCAGAACAAGTGCGGTTGCGGGCAGGACAGTTTGCAAAATTTGCGTAATGTTGAGACGATCCGCATCTATAGCAGAAATTCAGATCGGTGCGGTTCATTCTGCTGTCCCGAAGAGTCCGATGAAGAATGAGGACGGGTGTCATGTTGCGAGCGGCCATGTTGGCTCCCTCCCGAGGTCTGTCGGGGAGGCCGGCGGCCATGATTCTTTTGTTTTGGTGGAAAGGAATGTGAAGTGCTTTGGCGGCCATCTTGCGTACCCGCTTGAAATCCGACCCTGTCAACTTGGGCGTTCGCGAACTCCTGCATTTCGAGTTCGGTACGTTCCTCTTCTTTGGCAATTTGTACTGCTTGATGTACAGTAAGGGTAGGTCCCAGTTGCAGAAGTCGTCTGCTGACTTGTTGTGCGGTAATTCCGCTGAAAAGCTGATCACGGACCATGGCATTGACGGAAGTCCCGAAATTGCATCGGCTGGCCATCGTCTGTAGTGCAGAAACATAGTCAGTAACGGATTCCCCCGGTAGCTGTTTGCGCAATTTGAAGTAGTGACGCTCCAGTATTTCGTTGCTCGGCGCTTTGAAGTGATTCTCGAGCAGCGTGAGCGCTGCGATGTACTCATCTTGCGTGCCTTCGTCCCAAGTGCCATCGCCGTTCCCCGCCTGTTCCTGGGCAGTTTGTAGCGTCCAATAAACATCCAGGCCTTCAACTCCCAGTGCATTCAGCAGGAGGCTCTTCTTCAGAGCGGGCCGGGCGGTGTCTCCGGCGGCAACGTCGACGTACGCCTGAAAGACACGGCGCCATTTAGCCCAAGGCACGGGAGGAGTGCCCGTAGTTTGTAAAAACGGCGGAGGAGGAATAGCGGCACTCATGCTGGAAACGTGGTTCACTGATGAGTCGCAGTCGCTGGTGCCAGCAAGCACTTGGCAGTACGTGCACAGGGTGTGACCGCAGTAGGGTGTGGCCGTAGTCCGTGCAGCTTGCAAGTGGGGTGGTGCCCCGTAATGCGGCGGAAAATGCCGGCAAAGAATGTAGAGGCTTACATTGTTTTCACCTCGTCGCCACTTTGTAGTGTCGCCGCCGGAGGTACCGTCCGGCGGGCTAGGAAGGTGGCTCAGCGCCGGAGCGCCCATAGTTGCGTCAAGACAGCCTGAGAACGGGGATGGGACTGTAGTTTATTTACAAAGAGATTTGGTGATACGATTTCGTACATGAAATACCAGTTGTGTGGCGCTCCGCGTCACACAATCGAAACCGAAACTGGTAAGGTGCGACACCACACCTACGCGACATTTTTCGCTTCCAAGAGTTACGGGGTGGATCGATGTCCTTGTGTAAATTGAAAAATAAATCTAGGGCCTTCCACTTACAGATCTTCTTTATGATATCTTGGGCACCTAAGAGACTAAAGTTACATTAAATTCTTTTATTTGGAAGTTGGACTCTTCTCTCACACTCCCTCTCTCTCTCTCTCTCTCTCTCTCTCTCTCTATATATATATATATATATATATATATATAAGGAGAGTGAGAGAGGAATGTAGAAAAGCAAGTCGGGCTCCCGCCCCCTCCGGTAAAATGAAAACTCTCCGCCTATGTATCTGCTCACACTCCGCCCCTCTCAGTCATGCCGAAAAGACACTCGGGTGTGTTGATTCGACAGTGGGCACTCGACTCGCCATGCAGAACACGGAGAGACCATGGTCTGCGAACCGTGCGGCACAAAGCACTGTACGGCTGTGTTCAACCTTTGGCGCCTTTATGCCCTTTTAAGCAATAACATTTTTTCTGTCGTAGGTAGAGGTTGTGCACGTCTTCGTTTGAAATTATTTGCATTTATGTGAAATTTTATTGTGCCTATATTTACTGTTTTGGAAGCCTAAAACGTTGTTTTGCCTGCCTATTTCTGGCGCCTAAAACGACCTTTTTAACGCCTAAAAATCCAGCCTCTAGTCATGACGTTCATGTCATGTACTTGTTGCTGGCTGCTTCACATTACATCGGTTCCCATAGTGCACGGAATCTGCCGATATTTTTTCTTCCCCCTCTCCCCTCCTCGTTAGTTCGCTCAGCTTCCTTTCCTCTTTTTAAGGCCTTCGTTGCTCTCTCCTCGGCCGGCGCTGAGAAGAGCGGTCGTTACTTCGCTTATCCGAGCCACATTACAGCCGGTCTTTCATCTCGGGCGCTGCACAATACGCGGTAGGAGTGTACGTGGAGTTCTATGGGAGGATGAACGGGACGAAGAAAAGACCACTACATAGCCGCTCATGCACTTTAAGCACTGGTGCTATAAGTAGTCCGAGCTGTACGTGCATGGAATGCTATGGAATGCTGCTTAGTTCACTTTATTTAGCCATTTTGGTTGTCACAAATGCAATTTTTCCACTCCGCAATGAAGATTTAGCGGATCCAAGTGAACATTTATTGGATTCAAGAGCCTTTTTCCATGCTCTATATTAAGCTATTGGTTGCTGCAAAACCCTTTCTTTCTTGCTCAACAATGCACTTCTGGCTGCTCCAAAAGCCTTTTTTTCCTGCTCCAAACCGCGCTTTTGGCTCCTTTGAAAACCTGCTCCAAAATGGCTTAAACCAGTCACATCAGTGTGTTTGTGCTTTATCAAAGCGATGCTTATTTGATATACTAATATTGTTATTGTGCTTGTTTTCGTGCACTCACCACCACTTTCGGTAGCAGTTATTTGCGGAGTGGTTTGTGTAGCATCCTCCAGTGATTATGCATATAGTTGTTTTTGCTGCAGAGCCGAAGCGTCTGCAAAATAAGGACCTCCCAGTTAATGAAACAAACTTTTCATCGCTTTGTAGTGAACTAATGTACCTTTATAATACAGTGACACTGCTGCCGCTCAGTTTGTTCTCTCCTAGCTGAGACTTCATCTTCTCGGCAAACAGTTTGTAACGAAGAGAATCGCCGATGAAACGACGCACTTTTTTGAACACTTTGATATATGGAGGCACAGGTGATTCGTGACAGGTACTGTTTCGAAATGTAAATCTGTGGCATCAGTTTTCTAAATAACATGCAAGGGATAATAATGAGAACTAACAGACAATCAAGCCAAGGAAAGTATAGGGGATTTTATTTGTAGTAATTATGATATAAATGTGAGGAAATCAAAGTGGACAAAAAGGCAACTTGCGCTAGAGGGACTGAACCTCCAACCTTCGAATAACGCGTCAGATGCTTTATTGATTGAGCTACGGTGGCGGTTGTCCTCCCGTACACTTTACTGGATATATCTGTACATTAATTTGAAGGTTGCAGGTTCGGTCCCTGCCGGCGGCAAGTCGTCTTTTCGTCCACTTTGTTATTCACAATTGTAACACAAATAACATTCCCTATACTTGACTTGATTGTTAGTTCTTATAGTTTTTTCTAACAGCTGTGAATCACAGTGATTAAAGGGACACTAAAGGCAAATAACAATTTATGTCAGAGTATGTATGACAACTTCTAAAATGGCAATATTATCAACAGCAGTGCCCTACTTACCGAGAAATTAAGCTAAATGTATCACACGATGAGCGCCACGAGTGGGAATTTTCGAAGTGATTCCGATGACGTATGAGAGTCTGCCTACAATAAATCACTAGTAATCAAACTAGCAGCAATAAAAAAAAGAACCTTCCGCGCATCAAAAGACGTAATAAAATGCTGCTTGTTCGTTTTCTTTTGATTCATGGAAAAAAGAGCCTCTGTGGCGTTGCCATGGGGAACGGCACGCGTGGTTCAAAGGTTCAGTTTTTGCTGAACTGCGCTTCGCCTGACGCCCTGCTTCGCTCACGCGGTCGCGTCTCAGTGGTAGTTTTGGGATCACGTACTGCTTTGGCGTACGTTTGGCGAGCCAATGTTTCGTTGTCAACATTCTCCGTCCACATCCATTGCGGCAAGCTTTGATGGCCGTTGCTGCTGCTGTGGGTCCCGCTACTTTCGCTCTGCTGCTACTAGTGTCGGCGGCCGCGCAGTATAGGCGGGCAACGTTGGGCACGGCAGCAGTGACGTATGAAAGTCTGATTTCAGGCGGGTGATTTGAAGTGCACTAACGCGATGCGGACCTTTAAAAGGTGATTTTATTTCAAAACAAGCACTTCCTTGGCACAAAAGTAGCACTACGAGGTTTCTGGGCTGCTATTTGAACAATCAACGTCGACTTAATATTTGCCTTTAGTGTCCCTTTAACATTGCAGCAGCAGCTGTCAATCTAATCTAAAAGAAGTGTAGCGAATTTGTGGTCTGACTGTTCATATGAAAAGACCTAGAGGTGAAAGTTCAAGGACATACAGCTTTTCGTCTGTTTAATTTACTCATGTATGTATTGATTATCATAATGCTTCCTAATCATTTTATTGTAGCATCCATTCATTCCTCTCATGGTCCTCGTATCCCAAATATACACAAGCTTGCACAATTTTACGAAAGTTCCATTTTAAGCACAGTTTTTTTTAGAAATCATTTCAAGTAGAGCATTGTGTAAAGCACTTTACTCGAGGCACAAGCATTGCATGGAGTGGGGTCTTGGTTTGTCTGGAAGAAGCACTCCATCTATATGTGGGCTTAAGTGTTGTCTTCTGTGCTAGAGTATAAATACAGTAGACTCTCAGTAAATGAAAATCTCTTAAACGGAACTGCTGCTTAAATGGAACAATTTACTCTGGTACGATTGGTTTCGTACTTGAATTCTGCACCTCTGATCATCTCTCAGTAAACGGAACTCCTGTTAAATGGAACACACTTTGCTGGTCCCTTCAGGTTCTGTTTAATGAGAGTCCGCTGTATTGCCACATTTTCACACAAATTCATTTACTCGGCCATGTTAAGAAGACAGGATCATTTAAAGCTGTTCATTTGTACATGTACCGTGTTTTTCTATTGCTGTAAAAATCTTTGAAGACTGAATAGTCTTCGAAGCAAAAGGAAAATGACTCCTTTGAGAGTAACCAGAAATTCTCAACTGTTAGTTATACTTATTTCATGCAAGCTCTGTCACCTTATCCCTGTCTTCATTTCAGAACCCTCGATGACGCTCCACCTCCAGGCCAGAGTCAAGCCCCGAGTATGTATTGTTTTTCTTCACAAACATCTCGGTGATTAAGAGACTACTTGCAGTCAACGTTTATGTCGCTTGTTCTTGCATTTTACCTAGAGTGTTGCTTTCTTTTCTTTACATTGTTATTCTGAAGTTGTTAAACACACTGAAAATGAACCGGGTTGAACATATTGGTAAACCATTCTGCGATATGAAAAAGCCATTTTTACAGGGACGACGAAACGGAAAAAAAAGAGCGATAGACGAGTAGTGCGCTGCACCCTGATGTTTGTACATCAGCACATTGCAGCGTTGGTATCTTGCAATTTGGAAACTTCTTTTTATTTCTAGTTATCTAATTTGCTGAGCAAAAAAATCCAGCCAGATCCGCTTCACGAACCCTGTCGAAACAGCGAAGCTTATGCCAGTCATTCATCAGGCTATATCGTACTCCTACGTTTTTCAAGTCTTCCCTTCGCTGGCACTTAGCTTTGGCCTCCCTAGTGCAAACATCGCGGTTAGCTCGGTGACGACATGCCCGTGCTCGCGTCAGCTCTCGTTGACTCTCACATCGGGAGAACGAGAAATGTTCGCCATTCTGAAAGCGCAAACTCCTGAACATTGAAACTGCCTCTATTTATTTGCTATACTGCGCCTTACCGCCAACCCATTTGTGTTTCAATAAATATCCGTGTAGTTCCCAGACGTAAAGAAATAAATGCACGAAGTGGCATCGAGTGGAAACACGGAGGGAGAAAAGTCGCTTTTGAACCAGTTGGCATCGTCTCGCCGCGCACGCTTTTGAGATGTTCTTGCTCATCGTCAGTGTCTTAACTCGGTACCTCCTCGTATGACGGGCTGACATTTACTAAATCAGATTCTGATTCAGCAGTCGAGTGAAGATTCGGAGGAATCTCCGCTGACTCACTTGCATCAGTGAAGCCGGTGCGCACATCCACAGTGCAAGGAAACTGCGCGGGTGAGCACACTGAAGAAAACTGTGTAGTTGTGGGCACGTCCGGAAAGCAAAAAACGGGTCTGAAACCTATATTAATCATTCGTCTTATTGCAACGTGACGGAAACTGTTTTTGTGAGGCCCCAAAATGGGAACCGCAACCCCAGCGGCATCGTTTGTGTCAATCAGCATCTGCACGGAAACAGGCATAATTGTGTTCCGGTCAGCAACAAACAAGACTGTAACATATCGGTTGCCTTTTGAGATTCCGAACCAGAAAGCCATCAGTCTTGTGGGTGCAACAAGCAGAAACCAGCCGAAGGATGAAACCTAAACTAGCCGGCGCACCCCTGCAGTAAAGCATAAAAAAAAAAAAAAAAAACTGAGAGACATTGGTGCAAGAAAAAATTCTATGTATTCCCGTAATGTGGCAGCACATGCCAAGGAAGAAAAAGAATCGAAAAATGCGTGTTCCTATATATACAAGCGATGACGTACTTGTATGTCTGACACTCTTGAGGCTGTTAGTGGATGACGTATTTGTCATTAGCCCTGAAAGGGTTAATGAAAAAGTTTGAAAGGGAGACTACAATGGGTCATCGCATTCGGAGTTCATAGACCTGGGCTCACTTTTCACAAGCTGAATTGCAAAGGCGTAGATTTGTGCCACATTAAAGGGACGATAAAGAGCAAAACTATTTTTCTCGTATTAGTAAATTACCAGAATCGCCACGCTTGCCACGAGAAGAGGCTTGGTAAGCGAGGAAACATGCAAAAAAGAAATGCGGGTGGCGGTGCCACGTTGAAATTCCCACACTAATCACAGTGATGTCATAGATTTTGATGGCTTCTGCTAGGGCCTATGGTGTTCCTAATCGGTATAAATGAAGCAAATTGTCTTCTCAGAAGTCCAGGGTCTTTATATATATATAAAGTTTCAGGAAATTCCTTATATCCAATGTTGCCAAAATACAGAAAATGCACTTTGAAATTTGTGTCATAACGTGGGGAGATTTAGGCGTGAGATTCAAACATGAAATTTTGACCTTCATTTTCTCATTATCAATAAAGCTATGATGGTGAAATTAACATCATCAGAGTTCTCAAAGTAAAATTTGTCAATCTAAACAGATCCATTGTTCCACATTAGTGTTTAAAGAACTTCAGGTGATCAAAACTAATCTGAAGCTTTTCACTGTGGCATGTCTAATTGCTTACTGTTCCTTTGGGAAGTCAAGCCCTTCAAATCAACCAATCAATGCAATTCTAGTTCTTCCCTAGCAAAAATGCCAATAGAATTTTCTATTGGTCTTATAGAAAAATCTTATTTGTTGTATAAGTGCTCAATCGGAGCTTTATAGGTCTTATTAGAATTCTATTGTCACCAATAGAGACCAATTGACAACATCTATTTGTCACCGATAGGACCAATAATTTTTTTATTTGTGCAATAGGAGACATCTATTTGTCACCAATGGAACCAATAGGTATATGTTAGTACCAATAGGTGGCAGCTATTTGTCACTTATAGAACCAGTAGGCACCAATAGGCTTTAATAGGCGACGTCTATTTGTCACCTATAGAACCAATAAATAGCACCTATTTGTCATTTATAGAACTAGAAGGTGTGAATCGCCACCAAAGTCACAGGGTTATGCATGGTATTAAAAGGCCACCTATATGTATTTAATTCACTTACAGGGTCATGCAGTAGCGAATTCAGCCAAACGGCAGTTTTTGATTTGTTCAGTATTTGAGCAAAGTGGCAGCCGTTTTACATAAGTGTTCCAAAATATCGCAGCCATATTTTTCATAAATCTCACCAAAATAATTACACAGACGCCTGTAGTGCAATTTCATTCTGTACTCAAGGTTATGGTTATGCAATATTTGTGGGATAAACCCGCAAAAAGACAGGTTTATACAGAAAGAGAAAGTTATCATAGCTGAAAAGGGAACGCCACAGTATAGGTAATATTTTAACTGGGGTACTCAATGTTCTTGTAAAGGCAGCCATTTGTACTCTGCTATCCTTGCATGGTGCAAACGGGGTGGGAAAATAAGCTGCTAATAAAATAAGCGAAGTCAGCATATAAGGTAGAAGTCGTCATTTCCTGCTTGAATGTGTGCACATAATGCATACATAGTTGTTTTCAGCCGGTGGGCTATTGCGATTCTTAATTAGTTAACCTCCCTGCCTTTCCTACATTCCTTCTCTCTCTCTCAACAGCACGCTATGGAAACAAACGCGAACAGTACGGCATCTACCAGCTCCGCTGGTCGCATTACTTTTCAAAACAGTTGTAGCCTGGCTGGTAATAAGACAAGTTATCCATGATACATTCACGAGACTAGCGTATTTTTATTGTCACCAAGCTAGGAGCGCGGAGAAAACAAATGCGAACAGCGCTGTTCGCGTTTCTTTTCGTCGCCTTTGTAAGTAGTAGGTGGTAGGTTGTAAGTGCAAGCTCGATCGAGCGCTTGCACTTCTTACGACGGTGAACATCGCGTTCGCTGCCGCAGGTTACTGTACCTGCGGGGTCACCCGTAATGCGCGTCATATAAAAACGAGAAAAACCTGAAGTTCAAAACATGCGGAAACACGATAACGATAACAAAATCACGAGCAACCAACGCCGAGCAACCAAAGTGATACAGGCTTGCCAAAAGAGCTCATTGAAGATAATAGCTGTCGCGTGAGGGCGCTGTATGTCTTCTATTTTCTTTTTCGTTTCGCAGCTGAAATTTCGGTTCGCTACGCTTTCCATAACCTTCCTCCCAATGTGTCAGCAGCTGAATATTTTTGAGGGGTTGAAAATAGAGCAAAATATTGCAATACAATAGCAAAAAATAAAATCTTGTTTTTGTGGTATGGCCACGGCACGAGCGCCAGCCAGCAAGCGAGCCGACTACAGCCAGCCACAGCCGCAGCGGGTGTTTTCGGTCGAGTCACGAGTGTGTGGTGCGTACAGTGTTCTCACTGTAGTGGTGCGGCATGTTCGTGGTTGAAGTCAGGCTTAGAAATGTTGTATGTTTGTGTCTATTGAAGGTTGCACGAAAACGCACGTGTGTAATCGCGACGACAATGCAAGGTCGTTCATGAGCGTCAAAGAAGTTAAACGTTTCAGCGCTAAAAGCGTCTCGGACCTCAGCAGTAAGTGGTACCGAGTGTGCTGACAGGATGCTGCTCGCAAAGGTGGTTGCTTCGGAGGGCATACCCTGCCGATGTTCGGTAAGTGAACTGTTTTTTATATATTTGCTAGTCAGTAAAAGTTGCTCTTGCTGTGCTACTAATTCGCGCATCTGCCAGCGTGCCCACCGGACAGCGAGGACAAGAGCGATAAATCAGTGTTCACTTACGGTTCTTTGCAGATGTATTGAAATAATACCTCTAGCCACGTAAATTGATTTTGTCGCTGCATGTGCCCAGCTCTCACGGCCCTAGCATTGTAACTGGTATGGAATAAGTCTGAGAACTTGGCATAGTTTTTTTTTTTTAAGTTAGCCCCTTCGTTTGTATTTATTCCGCTCCACAGTACAATAGTTTTGAACATCGTGTGGGCTGTTAGCATATACAGACGCTGGCATAGACGTACGTTATCGTCTTGCGCATTGTTTTCGCGATAATCTAAATGGACTAAAATATGTAATCATGCCTTCGTTCACCCTCAATAATACACTTATGGGAGAGGGAAGAAGTTTATTGGCAATAAAAGTCCTGTGTGGCTGTCCCATCATCAATTACTAGTCATGCTGACTGAACCCCATTCTATGACACACATGGTTGCAGTATTGAGGCACTATATTTAAGAAGATTTCTGCGTGAAGTCCCGAAATTCACACGCTGCGATCGGTTTGGTGCTAGTGCTGTTTGGCCTTTCCCACTAGTGTCCGAAGTCCACACACGTGACTGCGGTTATGCTTCTGGGATACAAGTATAATCGAATCTGCTGTACGAATTTGACAAAAGATTACCTACAGCCAGCTCACCGGAATTTCCCTTATGCTGATTCTACAGTGTGTCGTATCTGCATATTTTTTTTTATTCTAATGCTTCAGTTTTCTTTCAGTAGCGCATCTAAATATTTTCTTTCTTACTTCCTGGTATTTTAGTATTTTATGTTTGTTTCTTTTTTTCAGGCACTACCTATAGAAGCGGTGCAGTGGCATATATTCGACAAGGAAGCACGGGATGCCTAGCTGGAAAGCTTGTTGCGGGGAAGATCGCCGATTTGATGAAGTTATCCTGTAATAATGATAAATATAGCACATGCCTCCCTTCAAATAGAATTTGTTCATTTTATACACGCGCTGCTATGTTGCAGTCCTCAAATGCCCATTATTTGATATGCCAAAATTACGGGCTCCCAGCGGAGAAATAGGCCAATAGATTTCCAATCCACAAATACAGTACTAACGGTGCTAATAGGCAAATAGAATGCCAATAGACAAATACACAATAGGCAAATAGAGTGCCAATAGACAAATACACCAATGAACAAATAGAGGTCCAATAGACCAGCATGCCACCTATAGACCCATATGATACCAATAGACCAATATGATACCAATTGACCAATATGTTCAATAATCCGATAGGCTATTGGTTTTTCTATGGGTGATTTTTGCTAGGGTTGTCAAAAGAATGGTGTTTCTGTGCATTACTGCTGTTTTAGGTGAATCTTATAAGAAACCATATCTTTTGGTATAAGTATAGACTCCATTGGTCATGCAGTGCACCCTCTTGAGAGGTTCAGTGCATGCATGACTGAATACTTTTATCGTGGTTGCTAGAGTCGGTGCCCTAATACAGAGCTGTCTGAATCGTGCTACCTTAGTTCGAAGCGCAAGATTGAAAGATGCGAAGTCAAGGTGCTACTCTTTCTCTCTGTGCATTTATTCAGACAGCAAAAATCGGCAGCGCAGTTATATTCACCCCACTCAAGCAATACGTACGACTTAATACCCCTGTCACATTGGAAGTGTTAATGTCATTCGGTGTACCGAATGCCATTCGATCCTGGGTGGTGCGACATGGGTAAAACTGATGCCATTCGTTCATGATATCAGTGTCGATAGTTCAGCAAAAAATGGCCGGTAAAGTTGAGGAAGGTAAATGTAGAGTGGTAGAAAAGTGAAGTTATTTATTTTAAGACCTGTGGGAAGTCGCTTCGCTCAATAAACACGCATAAAAAGTTTGTCACAGACTATCTGGCCACCACAAGCCAAGCCGTCAACAGGAGGAATTCCTTCCTTCTGGTCTTTGAGTGATCTGGCTATCTGCTCCTGCTCTGCCCTTCTCATTCATGCCGGAAAGACAGCAGGAGGGTGTTGGTTCAACAGTGGACACTTGGCTCACCGTGCAGAACACGGGAGAGACCTTGTTCTGCGAACTGTCCGGGACAAAGCACAATTGCACGGCTATGTTCAACTGTTGGCGCCTTTGTGCCATCTTAAGCAATGTTTTTGTTTCCCTGTCGTAGATAATGGTCGCGCACGTCTTCGTTTGAAATTATTCGCATTTATGTGAAAATTTATTGTGCCTATATTTACAATATTGGGCGCCTAAACTATTGTTTTGCCTGCCTATTTTTGGTGCAAAAACGAGCTTTTTTAATGCCTGATAATCCGGCCTCTAGTCATTACATGCGAATGTCATTTGACATTCAACGTCCAGTGTGACAGGGGTATAACACTAGCAATTCCAACCGTATCCTACTTCGATTTGTGCGAATATTTGAAAATTTCAAACATCAAATTAGACAGTGTCCTATCATAATTGGTATCTAAGCAGCTGCTGCTCGGATACAAATATTTTCCTAATAGTTAACACTTTGACATGCTGTGTGCACGATCGTGTACACCAATTGGTTTTGTTATTTGCATCTACTAAGTGCTACGAAAGAGTGAGATGTATAGAGCTTTGGATGAATTGAACCTCCTGCATAATGAATTTGTCTTCATTTAGCTTCATTTCGCAGTGCACTGTTGCGTATGATCGGTTTGCTGAAGGCACTACCACGTTCGAGTCGTTCGACGTTCCTCTTCCTGCGGGTCATGTGAAAAGTATTTTTATTTACTCAGAATGAACATAACCAAAAATGAACTCGCTGTATTTCTAGCCTGAGGTATTAGTCTATTTATGCCCAAACAGAACATCACTGACTTCAGGATAAAGATATTTAATTACAACCTAATTAGGATTATTTACCATTACACGAATAAAGATATTAAGACATTATTTTTACTGCAGAAGACTATTGAGTGCCTTGAAATAACGTTACAGATTTGACACATTTATAGACAGTTCTTCATAGGTGTCTGAAATGGTAAACGAGCATTGTAGCATGTCATCTGCGTTGACATAAACGCAGTAGTAGTGCAGATGTATGATGTTTTCTCCCCACGGGCTCGGTTAATAGGCCTAGTGCGCTGCTGTTTCAAGCCGAGGTGGCAGTGCCCCCTCATGCACGCGGCAGAGAAGTTAGGATGGGAGCCGGTTGCTCGCAGGTGCGCCGCGAGGATGGAGTAGCATGGCGCATTGCTAAAGTTCGGCACGTTCACCTACTGCTGCGTGCGTGGCTGTTGCAACAGCTGCAGGAACACCGTTGGAAAACAACAGCCTGTAAAATTCTGGTAGTTCCCACAGAAATCACATGATAATTGAAGACAACTTTCCACCAGAGCTATGCGGCATGTATGCGACAAGGACGCGGAAGACTGGCCTGATGAGCATGACCTGGTAAGCAAGCACAACAAATGGGACGATGCGCACGAGCTTACCAACGTCATATTCTACCTAACTGATGTCGCCAGGCTGTAGTTCCACGACCATAGCACGGACCTTACTACCTGGTCGGCCTTCAGAATGGCATTCGTTGAACTTTTCGGCCGTCTGGAACTTTGCAAGTTAGGTGGCGAACAGCAGCTGCGAGGTCGAACTCAGCAAAGCGGCGGGTTACACAAGTTATATTCAAGATGTGGATGGAGGCGGAGAAGATCAAGCACATCTTGAAAGGAGTCTCTGACGATGCCTTTCAAATGCTCATCGCTAAGGGCCCGCAAATGGTAGTGGACGTCATACAGCTGTGTGAAAGCTATGCCGAACTCTGGGAGCAACATAACACTACTCGGTGTGCCAGTGCGTAAGGTGAAACCATTGCCACTTTGTCTACTAGGCCCTTCTCAGGACCACACTGCTTTATTCCAAGAAATCGAGCAGTTCGTACGCGAGGAAGTCACCCGCCAGCTGTCCCTTTTGCTGTGGATCCCTGATAGGGCCCCACCTACGCTACCGTCAATACGTATTGTTCAGGAACAAGTCGCCCAAGTGCTGCCCGCAGCCACTGTGTCACTTGCGACTACTCCGCTCACATACGGTGAAGGATTGGTCACACCTCGACGTTTGCCCGCTGCGAACTCCTACGTCCCCTCGCATCCGTTAGTCTCATCACCTCAGGCTGTGCACCAGGCTACTTGTCTGCTCTCTCGACCGGCACCACATTTTTAAAACCCATGGTGCACTCCATACCACCGTCCCATATGCTATGCGTGTAGTTTCCTGGGCCACGTAGCACGGTTTTGCCGGCGACATGAGTTTATGCAGCATGATGACATGTGGCCACGTGCTTACGATTTCGCGCAGAGACAGGCTCACGTCTCTACTGACTTTTCTTCGACTCAATGGAACTTCAACGCATGCCGGTCGCCTTCACCGCAAATTTGTTCTCTTTCCCCCATGATACAATGACCCCGGCCTGTCCCAGAGGAAAACTAGGAGCCGCAGTTCTGGAGGCAAGAACTGCGCAGCTTTCGAACTTTTCAAGGCCTTGTTTCTTACCCTAAAATGTTGTCGCTGTTTCAGTTGACGGTGTACCATTTTCGGCACTTGTCGACACAGGAGCCGCAGTTTCTGTCATGTCTGAGAAGCTTTGCTGAAAACTACGAAAAGTAACGACTCCTCTTCGCGACTGTATTAAGCACTGTCAGTGTGCGAAATTCGGCCTTTCGCTACGTGCACAGCACAGGTTGTGCTGTGCACGTGGAGACTTTGTTTATTCAGTCGAATTTCTCGTGCTTCAAAAAGGTTCCCACGACATACTAGGATGGGATTTCCTATGCACTTATCATGCCATCATTGACTGTGCTCAATCCGAGGTCGAGTTCTAGCTGCTGTGTGACTGATTTAGTCGACTAGTCGCCACTACCTGTGAAAGTGTTGGTCTCCGCAGACACCACGCTACTCCCCTTTCTCATCCGCTTTGGTACAGTATTCCTGCGACGTCTCTATTGGCTCCCCTGTTCTTTTGACACCTGCTGAAGCTGCTGTCCACTGCAAGTGCTTCTTGATACCTTTCGCGGTGCTCAAGATTCAAAATAAGAGGGCAATCTGTTCCCAATGCGTTTTTCTGTCCTTACGTCGTACTGTGGGGAGAGTGCCTTGGCAGCGTTGATGACCTTGATTGCTTTTTGGCAACTGTCGTCGCTGATCAGCCGACTTGCCTCCAGATTAACGGCGTCGATAGTCCCGCTCCAGCTTCTCTGCCATCATTCACTGATGTACTTTCTAGATGCATCGACAGCCTGTCATGAGTAAAGGGGCACGGGGCGAGCGCCGGACAGCGCAAGGCGTCGATGGTGTGCGGGGAATGGAAAAATACCCGATGGTGTGCACCCCCGCCACGTCGACGCAAGCCATTGGCCGGTGAAAGGCGCGTGCCACGCGACCCGAACTGAGGTGCGGAACCCCAGAGGATCAAGCAGTCATTGTTCGGTGGGATCGTCGAGGAGCAAGGTGTGGCAAGCCAGCGTCGCACCCGCGACGAGAGAAGTAGGGCCTCGTTCTGGGGGCAGCGGCACGAGAGGCTCGGGAGGGTAGCCGTCGACCTTGGCGTCACCCAAGTGAGGCTCCCCGAGCTTGCAGCAGCCTCATTCAGCAGTTCGCAGGGCACCTACGGCACTACCACAGCTCGACGAGACGGCAACCCGCCGACAATCACCTGGAGAGCCACGTCGGCAGTTTGACCCAGTGGCACCAAGAGGATAGGCCGAGGGTTAGGCCTAACCGGACGAGACGACGTTCTCGAACGAAGACCGACGGGTCAGCGACGAGGACGACTAGCGAGGCGGCAGCTTCGACGACGGCGACTCCCAGACGGCGAGGAGTAGCATCGACGGGACTCAGCGTCGACTTGGGCGCGGAAGCGAGGCGACGGACTCACGCGAAGTAAGAACGTTCTATTCGCGTAGCTGCGTAGCTAGACCGAGACGCCATAGTGGCCAGACTTTAGGGCCAGTAGAGCCGAACTTAGGAGTGTTGGTTGGATTCTTTTGTACCGCTTAGCGTTTTTGCACAGGTTACTCCTAATTGTAATTATCTAGCGTGTAAACTTTGTCGTTTGCAGTGTTGTGTTATATAAAGTGTGTTTGCCGTGACGCCACGGTCTCCCGCCTCGCTCTCTCTCCCAACTCCATCACACATTGCAAGCGCTCCCGAGATACGTGACACAATAAGTGGCGAGCCTCTGCCAGGATTTTTCCAGCGTTTGGGCCCTGTCACGTATCGTCGGGGGTTGCAAGGATGGATTGGGAGAAATTGGCGGCCGTGGCCAGAGACTGCGAAATGGATAAGGAGGAGATGATGAGGTTTTTCGAGAACGCTCAGAAAGAGCGCGAAAGGGAGTACGAGCGTGAGGAGCAGCGCGCGCAGAAAGAGCATGAACGCGAGAAGGAGATCCTAGAACTGAAGTTGAAGTTAGCAGAGATGAACGCTTGTCCGCGCAGCGACCCTAGCAGCGCGAGTACCCCCGCGACGGCGTTGGACAACTCGCCTACTCCGAGGCCTAGACAAATTTGCCCGCGTAAGCTGATGGCGCCCTTCGATGAGCGAAGGGACGACCTCGATGCATACTTGCATCGATTCGAGAGAATCGCAGTAGGGCAGGGCTGGGAGAGAAGTGAGTGGGCAAACGCCTTGAGTCTGTGTCTAGTGGGAGAGGCGTTGAGTGTGTTTGGCCGCATGCCAGCACACGAGTCTCTGGACTACGACATCGTAAAGAAGACTTTATTGGAGAGGTTCCGGCTAACAGCCGAGGGTTTCCGGGACAAGTTCCGAACATGTAAGCCCGAGAATTCAGAAACGGGCAAGCAGTTTGCATGTCGCCTATCCAACTACTTCGATCGTTGGATAGAATTGTCCGAGACGGAAAAAACGTACGAAGGGGTGCGCGACAGGATGGTTGGCGAACAGTTCCTAAACCGGTGCAGCAGTCAATTGGCGGTATTTTTGAAAGAAAGGAACTTGCACACGGTGGAGGAGATGGCCAAGCAGGCTGATCAGTTCATGGAGGCACAAGGGTTAAGGAATTTGGAAAAAGACAAAGACAACAGTAAGGAAGAAGGGAGCAACAGTGAGGCCCCAATGGGTAAACAAAGGGCACAGCAGCGGTGTTTCTTGTGCGACAGAATAGGGCACATAGCCATGAACTGCCGCACAAGCACTAGTCGACAAGAATCCCACGTGATATGCCAATTGTGCCAGAAAAGGGGGCACAAAGCAAACGAGTGCAGGAATAGACCGTTAGAGCATACTGCATGTGCAGTAAGGTCAGAAGAGAAGGAAGAGGTAGTCGGTGCTGTGATAGATAGGTCGGAAGGGGTTAATATGCCAGTGGTGGAAGGTAAAGTAAACGGCAAACAGGTAACGATATGGAGGGACTCAGGAGCAGATACGGTGTTAGTGAGGAGAAGCCTGGTCGATGGACGAGATTTCACGGGGAGAGTAGGAACAGTGGTTTTTGCAGATGGGTCCAAGGTGAGACTACCAGAGGCCAAGATACGGCTGGATACCCCTTACTTCGTAGGAGAAATTACGGCAAAGTGTATGGAGGATCCAATTTATGACGTGATCTTAGGAAATAGGCCAGGGGTACGAAGGGTGGACGACCCAGCGCAGCAAGGTGGCTATGTCAGGCCAAGAAAGCAGTACAGGAGAAAAGAGAAGGCAAACAAAAGCCCTGAAAGCTCAGAAGCTAGAGAGAAAAATGTGGGTGGCGAAGGACAACGCGAGAGTAGATCGAGAATTTTGGAGCAGGTAGGGGTAACCTCAGAGGAGTTCTCGAAAGAACAAAGGGGTGACAGAACCCTGAGGCACGCGAGAGATAGGGTTGGCCGTAAACGTACAAGAGAAGGGTTTAGAGACGGAGTGTTTTACGAATCGATCAATGATTTGATTTTCCGGAGGTTCTGGAAAAGGGGAACACTCGTCACACAATTGATGGTGCCCACATGTTATAGGCAGGCAATCTTAGAATATTGCTACGCGAGTGGGTTCAGAGATGCAAAGAACCTGCGAAGAGAAGTGACGAGAGAGGCATTTTGGCCAGGGATTTATAGAGAGGTGAAGCAATTTGTGAAAAGTCGCCAATGAAGCTATTGGTTGTGTCATTGTGAAGTGCGGTACCTTGATATGGATTATAGTGTTTTGGACAATGAACATGTGGTGGGTAGGACCAAGGATAGTGGTGTTGTGAAGTGCAGACAAATTGTGAGTGAAAGCGTGCGACGATGTGGTGAAGGGAAGGTGAGCCTAAGCCAAGCAAGGAAAAAGCACGCATCACAAGCTACGGGACACCATCAGAAGAGCAGAGGGCCGTAACCCCAAGGAGGAGGATGAAAGCAGTTTTTTACGAAAAAACTCTTCAAAAGGGGGCCCAATGTCATGAGTAAAGGGGCACGGGGCGCGCGCCGGACAGCGCAAGGCGTCGATGGTGTGCGGGGAATGGAAAAATACCCGATGGTGTGCACCCCCGCCACGTCGACGCAAGCCATTGGCCGGTGAAAGGCGCGTGCCACGCGACCCGAACTGAGGTGCGGAACCCCAGAGGATCAAGCAGTCATTGTTCGGTGGGATCGTCGAGGAGCAAGGTGTGGCAAGCCAGCGTCGCACCCGCGACGAGAGAAGTAGGGCCTCGTTCTGGGGGCAGCGGCACGAGAGGCTCGGGAGGGTAGCCGTCGACCTTGGCGTCACCCAAGTGAGGCTCCCCGAGCTTGCAGCAGCCTCATTCAGCAGTTCGCAGGGCACCTACGGCACTACCACAGCTCGACGAGACGGCAACCCGCCGACAATCACCTGGAGAGCCACGTCGGCAGTTTGACCCAGTGGCACCAAGAGGATAGGCCGAGGGTTAGGCCTAACCGGACGAGACGACGTTCTCGAACGAAGACCGACGGGTCAGCGACGAGGACGACTAGCGAGGCGGCAGCTTCGACGACGGCGACTCCCAGACGGCGAGGAGTAGCATCGACGGGACTCAGCGTCGACTTGGGCGCGGAAGCGAGGCGACGGACTCACGCGAAGTAAGAACGTTCTATTCGCGTAGCTGCGTAGCTAGACCGAGACGCCATAGTGGCCAGACTTTAGGGCCAGTAGAGCCGAACTTAGGAGTGTTGGTTGGATTCTTTTGTACCGCTTAGCGTTTTTGCACAGGTTACTCCTAATTGTAATTATCTAGCGTGTAAACTTTGTCGTTTGCAGTGTTGTGTTATATAAAGTGTGTTTGCCGTGACGCCACGGTCTCCCGCCTCGCTCTCTCTCCCAACTCCATCACACATTGCAAGCGCTCCCGAGATACGTGACACAGCCACCTTATGTCCCAGCAGCATGCAGACATCATCGCCCTGCTTGAACGCTTTCGTGCCAGCGTCGATCACCAGCAACCATCCTTGGGCCGTTCTGCAACTGTAGCTCATCACATTAATACCCTTTATGTCAGCGCCCATATCGTGTGTCAGCAGCCGAGCGTCACATCGTCGAGCAAGTTGACGACATGCTTAAAGGGGGACGTGGCAAAGAAAACTTTTTGTTATTTATCAAGGTAAAGTAATTAAATTTGGCATGCAGATGTGCTTTGCTACGCTGATATCAAAGCTGAAATCAGTTAAGAGCTATCTGTAGTTGGTTTTGAGTTAGACACTTGATGGACTCACAGTCATCCCAAAATAAATGAATTTTACCTAAGTTCGTCAAAATTTTTGCTTAGTTATTGACAAGGGGCCATTCTGTGCCGTAATTCTATTGGTTTATTTTTATTACTCAATTAAGCACATAAAAGATATTTAAATTCACCTGTACATATTGTCTTACCAACATTTTTTACAAAATGCCAATTATAAAAATCTGAATGATGTGCAGACAAATATGTACAGCTTTACGGCACTCGTCGATGTTTCAGGATCTAAGTTCAAGAAACGGAATGGTCATATCTTTATTTGTTGTGAAATGGCACTGGGATGACTGACGGCAACTGCACAAACAATGAGAGCTGAGAAAACAGAACTACAAGAAAATGGAGCTTAGAGCTAGGAAAACGGAGCCAGAAGGGAGCTGCTTTTATTTTTCGTTGCAGAAAAGCAACATTGTGGTTACCTTGAGCTCCAATGATGAGCTCAAGTTCATCACTGAGCTCCTCTTTATGATGATGCCAAGATGGCAGCACTGTGCCAAGGGAAAGCTACAAGATTTGCATTTTCTAAAGACCAATTTTCTCAATTTTGGTGACAGCCCACTAGTAAAGCGCTTTTTTCTCAACTTTACTGACATTTTTTAATATTTCACATTGATGTAAAAGATGGTCTGAGGGTAGCAAGAAAAAATAAATTGATAAATTGTAGATATTGACCAAATTTATAATTTCCATTGCTACGTCCCCCATAAGCGTGGCTTTGTTCAGCTGTCTAACAGCCCGTGGGCATCGCCGGTAGTTCTGGTAAAAGAAGACGGCTCAATAAGGTTTTGCACTGACTATCGATGGCTGAACAAGATCACACGCAAAGATGTCTACCAGTTACCTCACATAGATGATGCCCTCGACTGCTTACTAGGAGCAGAGTTCTTCGTTAGATCTGCGCTTCGGTTACTGGCAGGGGCCAATAACTGAGGCTGACCGCCCCGAAACAGCTTTTGTTACTCCCGATGGCATGTACGAATTAATTGTCGTGCCATTCGGGCTATGCAGTGCGCCTGCCACGTTCGAGTGCATGGTCAACAACATGCTTTGTGGCCTGAAATGGCAGGTGTGTCTGTGCTACCTGGATGACATTGTAACATTTTCCCGCGACATTCAAATGCATCGTCAACGCTTGGAAGCAGTGCTCACTTCCCTCAAATCTGCTGGTCCACAGCTGAATTTGCAGAAGTGTCGCTTTGGCACTCAAAAGCTCCTTATTTTGGGCCACGTCATCTCCAGAGAGGGTGTTCTTCCTGATCCGACAAAACTTCGTGCTGTTGCAGAGTTTCCTAAACCAAAGTCACTGAAAGACGTTCGCAGTTTTCACGGCCATTGTTCGTTTTTTTTTGCCGTTTCATTTGCAACTTCGCATCCATCATAGCACCTTTGAGTGAACTCCTTCGTGGCATCGGTGACCGCATGGGATGATTATCAGCCTGCGACGATGCATTCACCACACTATGCTGCCTTCTAACCTCACCTCCCATACCACGCCATTTTGACCCACTCGCCCCGACTGAACTGCACACGGACGCTAGCGTGTCGGTCCTGGCGTTGTGTTAGCATAACAAAACTGGATTTCATGAGTACGTATGTAGTCTCTTACGCCAGCAGTGCGCTCACCAAAGTCGAAGCCAACTATTCAGTTTCCGAAAAGGAATGTCTAGCAATCATGCGGCCATAGGCAAGTTTCGACCCTATCTTTATAGACTCCCATTTAGCATGGTCACAGACCACCGTGCATTATACTGGCTTTTTTCCTTGAAGGATCTATCCGGCCAGCTTGCACATTAAGCACTACGTCTCCAGGAGTACGACATTCACGTCGTTTACAGATCTGGACGCAAACATTCGTTCTGATGCTGATGCTCTGCCCCGGTCACCTCTCCCATCTGATGATTCGTCCCAGTCTGTGTCATCCTACGACGCGTCCTCAATCTCCGTCAGTGACATGCATCTGGAGCAAAAGAGCCCTGGGTTTGCCTCTCTTGTGGATTTGTTATGCAGGCCTCCATCGCACACCATCCCTAGAGAACTCCTAGAATAAGAGCTGAGCAAGTTGGTAAGTTAAGTATTCATTATAAAAAGACGGGGCGTGCAAACATGGACACAAGAAGTCGGGACACCACAAATGCCGACTTACAACTGAAGAGATGCAGAACGGCGGAAAAGAGAAGGCACGAAAACTTATCTGCGCATGCCCGTGTAGCAGGCGAACCTATCAATCCGGCACGCGTGGGGGTCTACGTGGAAGGTAACTGTTAAGCTATTGGATTTCATCTATATGTAAGTTAATCTACGGTTGGCTCACGCATGCGCTACCACCTCTGTTCGATACGCAATGCCTCAATCATCAGGCGCGTTTCTTCATTTCTATGCCTGTACAACACTGTGCATTCATCGAATTTTGGCGTGCACTTACACTCTGGACAATGTAAAGGTAGATTAGGTGGTGAGCCTCCGGTTAGAGATCTCTTGTGTTCCAATAATCTCTGGTTAATCCAGCG
Organism: Rhipicephalus sanguineus; assembly: GCF_013339695.2. NCBI lineage: Eukaryota > Metazoa > Arthropoda > Arachnida > Ixodida > Ixodidae > Rhipicephalus > Rhipicephalus sanguineus. The sequence continues at coordinate 22,905,287 of NC_051182.1, forward strand.
GCCTGTCTGTCCTACGTAGAAGCGGCCACAGCTGAAAGGGACTTTATACACCACTCTTGTACGGCAATCCGTGAATTTGTTGGTGTGTTTTATGAAACAAATATTTGTCAGCTTCTTGTCTTTTACTCGCTCATTCTTTCTCTGCAAAGCGGCTCAAATCTTGCCTAGCTTATTGGCAGCCGTGAAAACGTTAACGCTGTGTCTACTTCCTACACTCTTTGGCCTGTGAGATACTCAATGAATGTACGGTATACCTACGACACGTTTCTTCCTATCGCTTTCTGCAACCATGCTCAGGCTTCACATAATGGACTTCTTTAAAAGTGCAGCGACAGTGGCCACTGCATCACGAGGATAACCTACATCTAAAAGGTGCGTAACCTGTGCGTTAAAGCTATCACTCATTTCGTGCTTGTACCACTTGCTCATGTGCCTCCTTTCACGCCGATCCACAGTGTGCACATGCTGGAGTGTTGAGAACTTACCTGATGGCAAACTTTGTGCGCAAAAAACAAGACAATTCACACAGTACGAGAGAGACAGGACAGGCACTACTTTCATCTAGTACTTACGCATGCCTTACACACGCCTGTGCCACCTCTACTATTGGTGTGGAATGTACCGCTTTGTCCACCACTACATTCGCTTCTGTCTCGCTTGCAAACGGTGGAAGGATACCCCTACTCGTTCTCGCACTCCTCTGTAGCCTCTGCCTGGTCCTGCCAGACCCTTTCACAGTTTCGGCATTGATCTATATGGACCTTTTCCCATCACTTCTGCTTGAGACCGCTATATATTTGTGCCATCGATCACCTGACACGCTACGCGGAAATTTCACCACTGCCATCTGCATCAGCGAGTGATGTCTGCTCTTTTACATTACACCACCTTGTTTTACGTTAAGCCGCACTGCGTGCGCTGCTCAGTGACCGAGGGTGCGTATTTGTCTGAAGCCGCCGAATCGCTTTTTAAATGAATGCTGCATAATTCACCAGACCACAAATGCATACCATCCTCAAACTAATGGCCTGGCAGAACCCTTTAACTGAGCATTGGCCGATATGCTGTCAATCTACGTCGATTCTGATCTCTCGAACTGGGGCTGCGTTCTCACTTTCGTGACGTACGCACATAATACTGAGACTCAGATCACCAAGGGATTCTCCCCATACTTTCTACTTTACGGATGCGAGCCCTTCTGCACTCTAGACACCATTCTTCCGTACCATCTCGACGTGACTCAGCTGAGTCATTTCCCAGGCAGCTAAATACGCCGAGGAGTGTCGCCAGCTTCCCAGATTCCTCACCACTTCCGATCGGCAATGCCAGAAACACCATTGCGATGGCTCGTGGGCTCCAGCATCTTGTATACCTGGTTCGCTTGTGTGGCTCTGGGTCCCTTCCGCCAACCCTGACCAGTCATCAGAACTTCTGCTGTAGTACCATAGCCCTTACCGCGTTGTCCAGCAATCACCGCCTGAAAATAACATCAATGAGCCGCTTGCGCAGTCTTCTGATCGACGCCGTGGACGCGAGACTGTGCATATACAGACTCAAGCCTTACTACGATCCTACTGTAGCCTCCTGGCCCTAAGTCGCGAGGATGGCTTTTTCCGGAGGGGACATAAGTGTAATGAAGATCAGCGCCGTTCCTAAAGCAGAGGGGTACCACTCTCGGGTAGAAGGACTACGTTCGGGTTGGTGCATCGGAACGCTCTTGCCTGCTTGACCGTTATTCCTTGGCCTGCCGTGACGGTTCCTACTGTTAATTAAACCCTGTTTTACTTCGATGAAGACTGGTTCCTTTGTGAAAACATTGGCTCCAACCTTTCCTTGTTCGTTCACTGTTATTTTTAAAAATTGTGCATTTGCAGGTGGAAGCTATGCCTCTACACAATTAGCAGCGTCGTTTGCAGTCTTTACCACAGCATTACTTGTGCCTTTGCATAGTTCACTGTAGTGCTTTTTTCTCTGTTCTTGCCTTTCTTTCTTGTGGTGTCGTCGTCGCTCCCGGCGCCGTACGCGCCAAACACCACCGCGGGTTCGAGCACTGGGAGCTTCCTGCAGGCCGCCGCGTCCTCGTTCGTCCCGCGCCCGTGTACCGTTCGAACTGCTGCGCGCGAGAACTCGGCCCATCACCGCGAAGGGACAGCGAGCCGTCGCGCGCAGCGAGGGAGACCCTAGGCGACGCTCTCCAAATTAGTGATTTATTACGGGGGATTTTAATACAAGAGAACAATAATTCGTTACAACCAATCGCACGTAAGATAGTTACACAGGACACCAATCAGCTAATACAATTGTTACCAAATGTGGCCGCGAATGGCACACCCACAAAACAAGCAAACAAAGAAAGAACCAGGTTTGGAGAGCCGACCTACCCTTCGGCCAGCGCTCCCGCGATCTCGCACCCCAGAGCAGAAGAAACAGAAGAAACACTTAAAAGGAACATATGGTGCACGATCGCGAGGCGCTGCCTCGGGACTTCGAGACCGCGGAGGGTAGCGCGCGCCCGCTGAGGCCGGAGCCCCGACAAAACGACGTAACCGCGCCGGCCGGCGACGAAGAAGAAGAACAAAGAACAAAGGATCGCCGCCGGCCGGAGCGGCCAAAACGCGTACGCACCCTTCGAGGTCCCCAAGTGGTCTCTCTCGAACCTGGTCGCGCGCCCGGCGCTTCTAGGCGAGCGCGAGCCAGGTCCAAATCCCGCCAAAATTGGGCCAATGGGACACCGTTTTTAACCTTTGAGGGCGGGGTGGCAGCAAAGTGACGGCGATTTATGACTAGCTGCCATCCGTCCGGTCGAGAGGAGAGGGACACGAGAATTCTCCAAGGGAAGATGGCGTCGAGCCACTGGCGCGGACGCCTGAATTCCCACATTCTTTACTCTACATTAGAATAGCAGGGCGGAGAGACAGAGCACCTCTGGTCAACCATTATTGTACTCCTCGTGTTCTTCGCGTAATAAATCAAGAGGAAATTGGCCTCTTGGAACTTTAGAAAGGAAAGTGTGCTGCTTGAGTTTCACTGTGTTAACTGTGTTTTGTCATTCTTTACACCTTAGCATGTTAAACTTGCGCTTTTACTTTTTCGTAGGGCGATCGGCTCGCCTGTTAGCCAAGCGAGCCGAGAAAATGGCGCTGACCAGGCAATTTGCGTGCCTGGCAGCTCGGAGGGCCCGACGGGTGGAGCCAGAGGCAGGTTCGCCGGAAAGCCTGTTGTATGTATTCTCTCTTTTTCTATTTTGCTGCGCCCTTACTGTGTTTTACATGTGTTAGCCAGAGATACCTTAACATTCAATAGTGCTATAATTTGTGTAGTAAATCAGTCTGACACACAGTGGTGAAATGAACGTAGGTTTATCGACGCACACTCCTTTTATAGCGTGAGTGATAACTCGTGATAAGGCCACCGCTCCTTGCGTGGGTGATAAGCGATGAAATGTACATGTGACGTCAGTACATAACAATTTCTTCTTATAAAAATCTATGGTATGGTTAACGCTCTAACTGTTAAAGCTAACTCTGTTTTTGTTTGCCGTGTAGTGCATGGGCAGCGACAGGTGGATGTACTATTGAAAATTATATATTTCTTTTAATAGGTCAGCAGCATATGCTTCGGTATCTGCGTTATCGTTCGTCAACAATTTTTGTCAGTGGATGTAGTCTTTTTAAATCCAATGAAATAATCCTGTTCCTTCCTGAATGTTATGCCAGTACTTGCCACTTGCCTGGGGCCATTTTTTATTGATTTATGATTTAATCTCGAAATTTTTTTTGCTCAGCCTGCCTAATGCAAGGGCCTTTTGTGTTGGTAAAAATAACTTGCTGACATGCTGTAGCTGTTGCACTTGCTTAAAGGATAGTCCAACAGAGAAAAAATCTTGCCAAATCATGCTGCTTTCCTGTCATTTCTTTCTTCATCAGGAACAAGCGGAAGAGAAAGTGCGTCCGGGCTCCCAGTTCCAGCTCTGAGAGCCCAAAGAGAGCTGCTAGGCGCGAGAGAAGTCCGGTTCCTCAACAGGAAAGCCCTCCCGAAGCGCCTTGCACTGGGACGGAGCTGAAGACGACGACGACGACGGGCGGAGAGCAGGAGGAGGAGGACGAGGATGCTTGGATTTGGTCTCTCTGGAGGCAAAGGGAGGCCGAGATTGCAAAGGCTGCAGCGATGAGGACCACAAAAGCTCCTCCCACAACTCTTCCCAAGATCTCCAAACGGCTTGTTCGTGAGAGGCGTGGCAAGGAACCCCCTAACCCACCTGAAGGTGAGAGTGCATTTTTCGTATAAAGTTTTTAGTGGTCAACCACGTTGCTGGTGAGAGTGGCTGTAGGCACAGATATTTTACACTGCATGACATTGGAAAGGAGCCTATGCAATGGTGAATGCTCTCAAGTATTTCATGCATTTGTGATGTGCTCGTTGCCCAAGGTCAGATTAGCTGCACACTGCTTATGGCACTTGTAGGCGTGAGCATCAGCTTGAAGTGGCACTTCAGAGCAAATCAGTTTTGACTAACAGAATTACCAGTCTGTAGTTGCAAAGATGCCTCACTTGATCTTAAAGGGGTGCTGACACCTTTCTTCAATGGCGAGTTTACTCTGCCATACAAATCTCCTGTATGCAGAGACGGCTCTGAGCAAGTGTGAAGCTCAGCGAATGCTGATAAGATTTTATTTTTATATTAAGATCAATTTTTCCATGGCGCACCTACCAACGTCAACACTAGCGTGACGTCGAGCTACAGTACTGATTATGGGGACTTCAGGCAGCAGTCTGGCTAGTTGTGATGACGTTAGGTACCAAAACTTCCAAAATGCCCACTTGTGCATCACCATGGAGCCACACTGTGGAGCGGCCGTGGAAACGTCGCATATATTGTGCGAGCACGTGTGGAAACTCGTACAGTGTCGTGACATCGGGGTGCAGTAGGAACTGAAACTAGTTTTCAGAAATATACTGTAATTACTTTTTCAGGGTGTACTCGCGCTTAGCGCTGCCTATTGTAGGCTCTTGAGGGCTGGACCTTTCATTTGACGCAAAAAAACTGAAAATTTTCGTGTCAGTACCACTTTAAGAAGAGGCTCGATAAGCTATGAAATGGAGAGTAAAGATTGGTGGGCATGTTGCCCTGGCCTTACACACTTGCTGAGCTTAATGTCGTGGATTTCGAGTCAGCTCATGTCTGTAGAATTGTTTATGGGGAGAAACATACGTTGCCTTTTACACGGTACGAAAACGCGACCAAGCAAGTTTGTAATATTCCTATGCCTAACCTAGGACGTAAAGCACGAAGGCTTCAGCACAAGAGAAAGCAGGACCCCGAATAAAATAAAGGCTAGCACAAGTGTTTGACATGTTTAACCTGGAGGTCAAACCATAAATCCGATGTATATATATTTAAGAAATGCTCTGGTGTTCCTGAAGCACCCACACACAGGACAGGACAACCACTGAACTGATTTGAAAATCAATTTGTTGTATTTGAAAGAAAGCCGAATTCCACTGACCTTCAGAAAGGGCTTTAAAACCCCGTAGTTATCGCAAATATATAAGAGACTTGAAGCGCAAATTAACAAATCAGTCCCCGATTTTTCATTTGTGCTGCATATAGGGCAAACGTGACGTAAAGTCTCCCACTAATCTAAGAGCCATCTAAGAGTCTGTCACTAGTAAGGACCAGCTTGCAGCGGCACAGCTCACGTGCAATTGGTGGATAATGGCAGTGATCATTTAAGCTGCCATTACATCAATGTTGCTTCATGCAAATAAGTTAGATTAAAATTTGTCTGTCTGTTAGATTGTTGTTGCTGTGGCTTGGGAAGCTTGTTTTCAGTGTCTCTACTGCATAAACTTTTCAAATTTTTTATTAACTCGGCGTTTGAGCAACGTAAGACTTCATAGTTTCTTTCGGGAAATACAGTGAACTCCCGTTAAGACGAACTCGTTTAAGACGAATTCTCGCTTATGCCAAACAACGTGAGAACGTTTGTTTGGTTTTCCATAGACCCAATGCAAAAAAAATCCGCTTAAGACGAACAGCCTTGCACCTGCTCTTCTGTTAAGACGAACACTTTCGCGGAGACTGGGAGACCGAGGCGATTCTACAGAGGAATTATGGCAATCTTGGGGGGGCATTCCCGCGGCCGGAGGGAAAGAAAATACAAAAGCAGCAACGGCGCGAAGTGAATTCGCGCCACGGCGGAGGGAGGGAGGCAGCGACAAAAGAAAGGCCCGCGGCATCACCCGCACTTCGACCCGCAGAGCGAGCGGCAAAGCAAACAAGAAGAAAATGAGAGAGCGAGAGAGTTTTGAGATCGGCTATCGGCCGCGAAGAAGCAAGCAGGGGAAAAAGTAAAAAAACAAAATGACGACTGAGACTCCCTATTCACGAAGAGAGCAGCTCTCATGACCAATGCCGTTTCTCAGCGGGAACATGTGAGCTCGCGTCGTACAGCTCTCTCCACGTGGATGTTCTCCCTCTCCGACCTCGCCGTCGCTGCCGCCGCCATCGCCGAGGAAACGAGTTCTTTCTCTGCGCCGAGCCTGCGATCGCACGTTTTCTATTCCATGCGCTTTGTTTGCTTCGCTTGTCTCGTTGAAAATGGCCAGCAAGCCAACTGTACAACGAAAGCCAATCGAGCTTTCAAGGAAAGCAGAAATTTTGTCCGAAGTGAGAGCTGGCAAGCTCACGAAGACCGAGATTGCACGCAAGTTCGGGATTGCGAAGAGCACGCTAACGGGCATCGTGAAGGATAGTGCGCGGGTAACCGCTGCATTGAGCGATGTAGACATCACGCCGAAGCGAAAGAAGATGCGGACGGCTGCGCACAAGGGCTTGGAGGATGTTCTGCTCGCATGGATCCAACGTGCTCGTAGCGTGAATCTGCCTGTGAACGGCGTAGTTCTGAAGGCAAAAGCGGAGGAAATTGCCCTACGAATGAACATCGAGTTTGCCTGCTGCGACGGATGGCTCGATCGCTTCAGAAAAAGACACGGACTTGTGTTCCGATCTATTGCCGGTGAGGCCGCCGCCGTTGACGAAGTGACCTGCAACGATTGGAGGCTGACCAAGCTGAAGGAGATCCTTCAGGATTATGACCCCGGCGACGTCTACAACGTCGACGAGACAGCCCTCTTTTACCAGCTGCTTCCACAGAAGACGCTCGCTTTCGCTGGCGACGACTGCACAGGGGGAAAGCACGGCAAGGTGAGGGTTACCGTACTCGTTGGCGCAAACATGTCAGGAAGCGACAAGCTGAAACTGTTGGTCATCGGCAAATCAAGATCGCCGCGCTGCTTCAAGCACGCTAAAACGCTGCCGGTGACCTACACGGCCAACTCAAAATCCTGGATGACTCAGTCGATTTTCGAGGAGTGGCTGCGAGACATGGATCGCCGTTTCCAGAAAGAAAAGAGACGCGTCATATTCCTGGTGGACAACTGCCCTGGGCACGGGCACGTCGCCGACCTTCAGGCCATTCGCTTCGAGTTTTTGCCCGCTAACACCACAGCCAAGCTCCAGCCAATGGACCAGGGGGTGATCAGCAGCCTGAAAAGGCACTATCGCCGATCTCTTCTGCAGAGAATGTTACTGTGCATGGAGAGCGACAAACAGTACACACTGGACCTGCTGACAGCACTTCACCTCCTCACAAATGCCTGGAGCCAGGTGACTGACATGACTATAATAAATTCATTCCGTCATGCTGGTTTTGTGGTGCCCGAGTGCTCGGCGCAGGACAGTTGCGAAGACGACGAGGAAGAGGTGAGCCTCGTTGCCTCGCTAGGCAATAAAGGACTCGTCGTGGACATAGGCAGTTATGTCACTGTCGATGAAGATGTGCCAACCTGCAGGGAGGACACATTGGACACATTGATTGATGAGGTTCTAGAGGTTCCTTCGGAGGTGACGTCAGAGGATGACGAAGATGCCAGCGTGGGGCCTGCGCCAGTGGCAAATGATGCTGCAGATCTGTACATTAGTTCGTTAAGGAACTATTTTGAGCAGCATGAAGGAACTGAAGTGTTTTTGAGATCGCTAGGAGATACGGCGTCATTTGTGGCTGCTCGCCGATGTGCACAACAGCGACAAGACGTCCATTATGGACTGGATCAAGCCGAGCAAGAGCACTTGAACGCAGTTGCCTATCAGGTTACTCCCTCAAATAAATTATTTTTGTGTCTTTTTCCTTCACTGTAAGTGTACCTGATATTTTGTTTTGAACTAAGATATTTGCATGCACCTAGGTATGTAGCCAATTCTTTTTTCAAGGGTGCTTCTGATAAGACGAACATCTGATAAGACGAACAATTCTTCATGGTCCCTTCGAGTTCGTCTTAAAGGGAGTTCACTGTATTTGCAGTATTTTACTTTAACTTTAATATGCTTAAACTGCTACGGTTGAAAAGTGCGCTGAATGGTAGAGCATTGATATTCATTTATTGATTTCATGCTGAAGGTGTCACGAATGTATGGACTGTAAACTGTGTAACACTTGTGCAACGGAACAGCTTTGTCAATTTCAACTTGTACTTGGGAAGCCTTAGTACAAATCACCCTTGCTGCTATTCTCTACAAGACACAGAACTGGAAATAGTTTTTTTGCTTGAGCAGCGTGTGGTGCAACTTACTTCATGGTTGCTATATTGTTTCAGGGGTTCTTCAACAGGCAGCCCATGATGCCTTTGTGCAGCCAAGTAAGTTGTATTTTGATTATTTTTTTTAACTGCAGTATGATAGATGTGCTGAATTCATAGATGTGATACACAGTAAAACCTCGTCAATTCAGTCACTGGGACTGTGAAAAATCTTCGAATTAGGCGGGCTTTCGAATTAACCAAACATACAAAAAACACACATTACTGAAAGTAATCGGAGGTAGTCGTTTGCTATTCCTGCTAGATTGCGGCTCCAAAGGTCATGTTTTCCAGCAATGCCCGGTCCCAGTTTTGCTGCTAAACCGGTGAAACAGCAAGCCTCACGACTGCCAGCTCAAAAAAAAAAGGAAAAAAAATCTCGCGGTCAACTGAAATGCACGCCCGTGGAAGAGAAGACGTGCTTCACTGCAACACAGTGGCGACACGTGGGCAGCATGTCACCTGCTCCTCGCAGCGTCAGCAGCTAGGTGAGGTGACAGCTGCTAATTGCCGGAGAAACCGCCAATCGGAGGTTCGCATACATCGCGAATTCTGTCTCGGACTGTCCTTTAATAATTCCTTTATTTTCCCAGAAAGAAGGGGTAAATCACAACGCTATGACATTGCGAGAAACATGCGACACGCTGCCCGCATGTCACAGCTGTGTTGCTGTGAAGCACGTCATTTCCATGGCCGCCCATTCCATTTGACCACGAGACCCGAGGGGGCCCCGTTTATTGTTTGTTTTGCGCTGGCAGTTGCGAGGCTGAGGCTGCGGTGTTTCACCTGTTACTCGTTAGTATCGCTACAGTACATTCCCTTGTGGCTCCAAAGGGCCGTCGTTTCCTCGGATTAGTGGCGAAATCGGGATCAAGAATTGGCAGATGGCACCCAAAGTTTTCGAATTAACCAGGCTGGTACCGACTGCAGCCTAAAGTTATCCACTCAAATTGACATTTCAAAATACGGGACCGCAGAAATCCTGCGAACTAAGCGGGATTTCGAAATAACAGAGTTCGAATTAATGAGGTTTTACTGTATTTCTACTTCATGGTTGATATATTTGGAGCCAAAGGGCATGTTGCAGAGACAAGCAAGTTGTATATTGACTAATGCTTTCTTTTTAAATTTTAACATGGCTACAGTATATACTGTATTTTTCGGTGTACAAGTTGCACCTTTGTATAAGACGTGCCCCCTACATTTTACAACTTTCGTGCACAAAAATATATGATGGACCTCTGTAGAAGCTTCGGTGAATGCATTACCGAAGGGTGATTCCACGAGAGATCGAACGTGCATGCCCGCTCGATATTTTTTTGTCTAATTTTCCGATATGCTGTGTGGGGACATTCCAAGTGCACAGAACGGAAAATTTCATTTTCAAGAAACGCTCCCAGCGCGGCAGAAGAAATTGAAGATGGCGGCGCGGGCGTCCTGTCTTTGCTTATTGTAATATGTTTTTTATTTCACAGCCGAATTTAATGCAAGCTATAAATGTTGTGGAAAATTTTTGCTGGTGGTTTTAAGACGCATCACTGTGAAATATATTCATGCTTGCCTTATGCTGTTTTCAAAAGAGAAAAAATTTAACAAATGACAAGCATGGCCCAAGCCAAAAAAAGTTTGCTAACTTTGATGCTTCTTGGTGTGTTTGCTTTTTCACAGAGAAACTTCGAAAAAGAATCAAATGTAAAACAAAGCCTTTGCAGCGTTTCTGCGAAAGATTGTTTTCCACTAGGCCATGCGAAAGAAGAAAAAGATATTTAAGGGAGAGAGTTTTTTGATGAAAGCTCATGTTCAAAAACCAAAATGAAAAACTCCGTTCTGAATTATGACGAATTTTTTACCGAAGAGCGTTATGTCAGTAAGAATGTGGTTTCAATACAGTCACCGACCGTTTATTCGGACATGCTCGTTTATTCGGACACGTTCGCGGCACCGCCACTTGTCCTATTGTAGTAGTAATGTAAACTCGCGATCGAAAATTCGGACGCCCCACAGTGTGCCGTTCGACTTTTCGTACTCTGGCTGGCTGATCGAGTGCGACGTTGAACGCTAGGACAAGCTGTCAGCAATGTTTACAATATTTTTGCTAGGTTGCCAGCACTGAAGTGTTGCACTGAGATCGTTCCAGTGTCAAAATCCATGCAGAAATTACCGATCTCGAAGGCTATGTTTGTTGGCTACACGTAACGGTTGCCTTTTGGCTTTAGCCAGTCAAGTATCCATTGAACAGCTACCGCGGCCAAACAGCAGGCCAAGCCAAGCCAAGAACGGAATCTGCTCAGTGCGGCGTTTGACGTGAATGATGGGGCGTACGAGTACGACCTAAACAAAGAGTATGACAACACGAGCTTTTTTGGTTGCAAAAGGGCCATCGATAGACAAACTACCAAAACACTTCAGAAGGTACCGGCTGAGGTACAACTGCCAGTACAGTCGAGCCCGACTATATCGAACCCGTTTATATCAAATTATCCCGTATATCGAACAATTTCTAAACACGGTAAATTTACATTGAGAATATATAGCAAAAGTTACTGTTACATCGAACGAAAATAGCAACGACAACCGATATATCAAATTCTATGTGCCTCAAAAGTGCCCCAGCAAGTTGGCTTTCCCTCGCGGTGGCGGGGAAAACTGCCGGCGCCACCCTAGAAAAAGTGGTTTAGACCCGGTTGTGCACGGGCGAACACCCCCCTGCAAGAAATGATCCTGGCCCGCTCGCAGCGCTTACAGCCAATCAGAGGCCGTCGTTGACACAGAAGAAAATCCAGGACTATTTTGTTCCAAAGTAGGGCACGCAAGTAAGCCACCATATTAATAAAGTACTTTTCTTATTGTTATGTGCCTTTGTGTCAAAATCCTATAGCGGGCCTATATTGAATTATGCCATATATCGAACTAATAAACGTTTTTTGGCGAGTTCGATATACCCGGGTTCGACTGTATCCCTTCTCGCTTACAACAGATCTAAAGGGTATCCCGTCTTTATGGGTCTTTGCAGTAAAAAATAGACAGATTTACCTTTACATGTGGAAATGTTCTTTGCCAGTCTCCTCATCTCAAGCTGGTTGCACTTTTTCACGGTGTAGTCGTCTTGTCTTGTCTCGTCCGTTTGCGCTCAACATATTACAGAATGAACCAACGCGCCCAACAAAGTATTTTATTAGACAACACGAGCGCTGCAACATCGTTCCCTTTTGGCGTTTGAGGGTTTGCGTCAGATGTTTCTGTGGCTAGGCCTGATCTGCGTCCCGAGCTTTTGCGTCTCGCTCCCTTGTTTGTTGCCAATGCCTCCTTGACTAGATGCCCGCCACGGTTCCCTCACTTCCCCCACAAATCTGTGAGGCGGCGCTCGTAGCCTGACCGACTTCCGGCGGCAGCGGAAATGCACTTACCGCAGCAGACGACGTTGTCAGTTCCACCGCGCCTGGCACCTCCGAGACGGTAACAGGCGTGATGACAATCTCGGAGGCAGCAGCACGTGACCTTTGTTGCAGGCGTGCGCCATAGGCGGCGCTCGTTGCCTGACCGCGGAGAAAAAGAGGGAGAGGGTACGGAACCGGGTTATCGGTCCACGCGGCAGGCATCTAGTCAAGGAGGCATTGTTGTTGCTTGGAGTGCGATGCCTAATCTGCTGAAGTTGCTCCGCCGCCGCCTGTTCCATGTGCGCCGTCGGAACTAAAGAAACGCGGCAACTACAAGGCCCCGACGATGGCGAAAAAAGCAGCGATTATTCACCAGGTGGAAGGCGGCCGACCTCAATCCCAAGTTGCTTGGGTGCACCTTGGGTGTTTTTGGTATCTTGATAGGCATCTTGATAGTTTTATTGAGTTAAGAATGAACGCCCCATAAAGCTGATGCCATCGGAGGCATTAAGAACTGCAAAAGTACGCAAAACACGTTGCCAAGGTCGAGGGATAGTAGCTTTTAGTAGAACTCGTTGGGCTAGTTGGTGCATTGCATCAAGGAATTCCGCTTTCCTGTCTCCTTCACCGTTTCCTGTGTTAGTCTGTTTTCGGCTGGGTATAATTCCTTGATGGATAGTAGCTTGGTGACATATCTTGTGCAGTACAACCACTCTGCTAATTTCCGTAGAAGCAGCCCTCCCGCTACCTATAGTATTTGCATGGGCAGCATGTTTGAACGAATGGTGATGATTTAATATTGTTTAAGCTTAATGTGTTAATGCTAAAATTTTGGGGGGAGGGGGGTGTATGAGGTGAGACGGCGCGCAAGCTGGTAGACAAAGGCTTGCAGTGAACACAAGAATCGCGCCACCCTCAATACGCATCACAACTTAGAGAAGCGCTTTTTAGAATATAGTTAGTGGCCAACGGCTACAGAAGCAAAAACTAAGACGTTTACGGTGGGGAGACAGCAGGCAGCTGGGGTGCCGCCGAGGGAAAAAATCGCAAGGTGTAAGGGGAGGTGGGGGGTATGCCGCCGTAGATCCGTACGACTGATACTAACGGCACAGAAGCGCGGTTACGCGAAGAGTAGACAAACGTCGGAGTGGCACAGTCTATATAAGGACAGAATTGTAGTAGGCGCGTTACTTATAAATGTACCGTGCTTGTAATCAGCCAAATCATTTTAAAAATACTGCTTTACTGTTACATTCGAGGCTCTGACTTAGTAATGTCTGAGGTTTGAAAAACGCGTAGACAAAAACGTGCTCTATTTTCGGAAAAACACGTAATTCCATTCCATTCCGTGCAAAAGGTGCTCAATTCAATTCCCATTCCATTCATCCAAGCGTTGTCCCCATTCAATACCGGGGTTGCGAAAATGTTGAATGATTCCGGAGTCATTGCAATTCCGGAGTGGCAACTCTGCAACACTGACGTGTACAGACGTGCGTTGACAAGTTTTTCCAGCTGCTGGGCCAAAAAGGTGCTTTTTTCTTGCGACTACTTTTTTTCCGGACTCCTGATTATTCGGACTTTTCGGCGGTACTCGCAGAGTCCGAATAAACGGTCGACGACTGTATTAAATTATAAACATGGCACCCTTCTCTGAGGGCACTACACGTAACTTGTCGTATTCGCCATGGCTACAGATGCTTCTTAGGCATTTTTCCTGCCTTGTGAAGATTCCGTGCTACCAGTGCTGCGGGTGCGACTAGTGGCTTCGATGAAGACAGTTTCTCTTGTCAGAACTTTGGCTCCAACCATCCCTGGTTAATTCACTGTTAATTATCTTTAACAACGGTGCATTTGTAGCTGGAAGCTTTGCCTGTAGACATTTAGCAGCATCGTTTGCAGTCTATACCACAGCCTTACTTGTGCCTTTGCATAGTTCACTGCAGTGCATCATTGTCTCCCACACACTGCCTCTTTCTCTCTTCCTGCCTTTCTTTCTTTACTCTACATTAGAATAGCAGGGCGGAGAGACAGAGCACCTCTGGTCAACCATTATTGTACTCCTCGTGTTGTTCGCGTAATAAATTAAGAGGAAATTGGCCTCTTGGAACTTTAGAAAGGAAAGTGTGGTGCTTGAGTTTCACTGTGTTAACTGTGTTCTGTCATTCTTTACACCTTAGCATGTTAAACTTGCGCTTTTACTTTTTCGTAGGGCGATCGGCTCGCCTGTTAGCCAAGCGAGCCGAGAAAATGGCACTGACCAGGCAATTTGCTTGCCTGGCAGCTCGGAGGGCCCGACGGGTGGAGCCAGAGGCTGGTTCGCCGGAAAGCCTGTTGTATGTATTCTCTCTTTTTCTATTTTGCTGCGCCCTTACTGTGTTTTACATGTGTTAGCCAGAGATACCTTAACATTCAATAGTGCTATAATTTCTGTAGTAAATCAGTCTGACACCCAGTGGTGAAATGAACGTAGGTTTATTGACGCACACTCCTTTTATAGCTTGAGTGATAACTCGTCATTAGGCCACCACTGCTTGCGTGGGTGATAAGCGATGAAATCTACATGTGACGTCAGTACATAACAATCTCTTCTTATAAAAATCTATGGTATGGTTAACGCTTAACTGTTAAAGCTAACTCTGTTTTTGTTTGCCGTGTAGTGCATGGGCAGCGACAGGTGGATGTACTATTGAAAATTATATATTTCTTTTAATAGGTCAGTAGTGTATGCTTCGGTATCTGCGTTATCGTTCGTCAACAATTTCTGTCGGTGGATGTAGACTTTTTAAATCCGATGAAATAATCCTGTTCCTTCCTGAATATTATGCCAGTACTTGCCACTTGCCTGGGGCCATTTTTTATTGATTTATGATTTAATCTCGAAATTTTTTTTGCTCAGCCTGGCTAATGCAAGAACCTTTTGTGTTGTTAAAAAAAGAAAGTCAGTTTCGCCGCAAGGGCGAAGCAATGAATGCGATAGCAAGGAACTAATGCTATACGAAGTGAGGCTCGCCAATGGATACTCTCAGTTTGAACATCGCTTCTGCTGCAAAGGCGGCCGAAGCAGCGAAGGAAACTAGCGTGCTTCAAGTGTCGAGCTGTGACACTTGATAGCTCGCGCTCATCTTCTGTTTGTTCGTTTAGTGGCGTCCCTTGAGATCGAGTGACTTTCGTAAGCTCCGTAACATGAGCGCGGGCATCACGGTGAAAGCGTGAAACATTCCTCTTCCCCTCACCACGAGAAAACCGCGCGAGCAGACAGCGGAAGCGCAAGCTTCTCCCATGCGCAAATATAAGAAGCGAGCGAGCGAGCGAGCTCGCCGACGACTTTTAAATGCGCCCGTCGGGCTCCTAGCGCCATCTCGCTGGTAATGAAGAAACACTTATTATCGCCTGCTGGTCTCCGAGTCCGTCCAGTGCTAAAGGGTGTGTATATAACACTCGCCGTTAGCTACGTGGAGGATCTGCGTTTCGTGGCGTAGTGGATAGCGCCGCTCGCTGCGGAACAAGAGGTCCCTGGTTCGATTCCGCGCTTCGGAAGCATTTTTCTGAGTTATTTTTCTTTGGGGCTTTTATATATATATACATACTTATACATATACGGTGCATGACGGCGGCGACGGCGACGGCAAAATCCAGCAGAGACTGTCCATATAATTGCTATCGCAATAATAACTTGCTGACATGCTGTAGCTGTTGCACTTGCTTAAAGGATAGTCCACCAGAGAAAAAATCTTGCCAAATCATGCTGCTCTCCTGTCATTTTTCTTCATCAGGAACAAGCGCAAGAGAAAGTGCGTCCGGGCTCCCAGTTCCAGCTCTGAGAGCCCAAAGAGAGCTGCTAGGCGCGAGAGAAGTCCGGTTCCTCAACAGGAAAGCCCTCCCGAAGCGCCTTGCACTGGGACGGAGCTGAAGACGACGACGACGGGCGGAGAGCAGGAGGAGGAGGACGAGGATGCTTGGATTTGGTCTCTCTGGAGGCAAAGGGAGGCAGAGATTGCAAAGGCTGCAGCGATGAGGACCACAAAAGCTCCTCCCACAACTCTTCCCAATATCTCCAAGCGGCTTGTTCGTGAGAGGCGTGGCAAGGAACCCCCTAACCCACCTGAAGGTGAGAGTGCATTTTTCGTATAAAGTTTATAGTGGTCAACCACGTTGCTGGTGAGAGTGGCTGTAGGCACAGATATTTTACACTGCATGACATTGGAAAGGAGCCTATGCAATGGTGAATGCTCTCAAGTATTTCTTGCATTTGTGACGTGCCCAAGGTCAGATTAGCTGCACACTGCTTATGGCACTTGTTGGCGTGAGCATCAGCTTGAAGTGGCACTTCAGAGGAAATCAGTTTAGACTGTCAACAGAATTACCAGTCTGTAGTTGCAAAGATGCCTCACTTGAGCTTAGGAAGAGGCTCGGTAAGCTATGAAATGGAGACTAAAGATTGGTGGGCGTGTTGCCCTGGCCTTTACACACCTGCTTATTTCATTTCAGATTTTGACAGTCGGCTCATGTCTGTAGAATTGTTTATGGGAAGAAACATGTGTTGCCTTTTAAAGGCTACAAAAACTCGACGAAGCAAGTTTGTCAAAATTCTAGGCCTGAACAGAGACATACCAACACGGAGGCTTCAGATCAAAAGGAAGCATGATCCCTGTTTTGCCAAGTCTAGCTCAAGAAAGGCTAGCACAAGTGTTTTAAGGGACATGTTTAAATGGGAGGCCAACCCAGATTCGTTTAATCTGATGCATGTAAAGTTGTTCAGGCCTGGAAGGCAGCGCCCGGCAAAGTCCAAGCACACCCTCAATCCTGGCTGATAATGACTGAATTCTTCCATCAAATTTTTAATTTAGTAAAACCAGTGATGGTATAATTGCGCCATTTTGCTACAATTCCATATCCCTGCGCCTTGCTGTGCACGTAGAGTACAGCTTGTGCCAACTGCGCCAAAGTTCACTAGTCCACCCGTTTATGCGGCATCAGACAGTTTATGGCTCATTATTTCCTTGATCTCAACAAACACCGTTAGATCTTTTCCATAATGCCGCCGATGCCCTCCACTCGCACC
This sequence comes from Rhipicephalus sanguineus, assembly GCF_013339695.2. NCBI lineage: Eukaryota > Metazoa > Arthropoda > Arachnida > Ixodida > Ixodidae > Rhipicephalus > Rhipicephalus sanguineus. The sequence continues at coordinate 22,922,363 of NC_051182.1, forward strand.
ATTCAAGCGATGCGCTTTTTTCATGATATTCAGCCCAACCAAAGTATGCGCCGCCGCATGTGTCTCTGTTGTTGAAAGTTTAGCGTGCCGTGATAGTCTCACCTATTTGAGAGGGAACGGGCGATAACACTTCGAAAAGTGTATTTTCTTCGTTCCCGAGTTACTCTGCGTACTGCGATGTAGTCACCGCGGCCAAGCGGCAACAGCTGTCGGCGCTGTGCGCTGTAAACGGCGTCTTCACGCAAATGAAAATTCAGCCGTGAAAATGTTTGATAATTCTAAAAAAAAAAGCTGATAGTTATCGTGCTGCGCGATGTTTTTCGGTACGCCTCTCGTAAAGCTAAGCCTAAATGCCCATGTAGAGCGCGTCTGGCATGATGTGGTGCTACTGCTGATCGCGGTCGTGGCGCATCTTGATTGCAAAACTGACGTAACGTGGTGGCAAGCCAGCGCTTCTAGAAATTAAGCCGCGCAGTCAGCCGTTACAACAATCAGTGTTGTCGTCATTTGTCAAAAAAATGTCAATCTCCCCAGCTTGCAAATCTTTCAAACTGATTTCCTCCTGCTTGTTGAAAACTACGCTTGGAAGCATGCTCAGCGTTTGTTCCTAAATGTCACATTGACGAGCGTTGAGCGCTGCTGCCGCGGGACTTTTTCTCTGTTGGCGGACTACCTAACTGCGCCGTGCGGTGACTTCGTTCAGTTCAAATTGCAATGCAAAACTGTAAATTAAGGAAGCAGACCGGATGTAGCTGCACGAGTCCTCCGCACTTGCTGAACCCTAAAACGTCCTTCCCGGACCCAGTCTCGGTACCTCGTCAACAGCGGACCCAAGGGGGGGTGATGGTGGGGGAGGGGGTGTTTCTCTCCCCCCCCCCCCCCCCCCCAAAAGTAACCAGTGGCACTCCTCCCACCTAAACAGTCGATTGTGCTTTGTCGTCAGGCCTGTTAGCTTGACGCCATAGTTGTTCGCCAACCGTGCGAGTAGCATGGGGACTCGCACCCACCAATCATACCTTGACAGCATCTTAAGTTAAAAAATTCGCAAAATGCGGAGCGTCGCTAAAGCCAACGTTTCAACAAATGGACTTGTCTTCCTCGCGGCTGCCTTGAAAGAGCATAGTCTTCATGCTTGGAATGATCACTGACCCCGCCTCTTCGTGTAAGCTTACTTTGTGCCAGTTTTATTTTTTAGAACCAAAGTTTTTGGAGAACTGGAAGCAAGTGCATAGCCCAAAGTCCTCAAAAGTGAAAGGAGAATGTCACTCAGTGCTCGCGCCTCTAATAATTATTGAGTACGATGGAGCATCATCTCTAGTGAGTTCTCGCGATTGCACTATTATGCAGGAAATTTCAAACAGTATGTTTTCGTTTGCAACGAGTTAGTCTTATTTCTGGAATTGTTAGACTGCTGGTTTTCTAGTTGGCATTTTATTTCCTTTTGAAATGACCTTATGATACCTGTCATTCGCTAAAAACGTATGTGCCGTGCTTGCCTTGTTACTGATGCTTCACATCAACGCACATCTTGTGCAGCACAGTGAAGCCAGAATATCACTCTTTCATGCTAAGAACCTGATTAATGGTTGCCCTCTGGCTGTTGGCTTTTTCTCTTTCTCTACATCGCAGCAGCATTTGCTGTATGTACACTAATAAAAATATTCACCGAAAATATACACATGTTCTTCTCCAATAGTGATCATAAATTCCGTTTTGCCTGCTCCAAACAACGGCTCCTCCTGCTCCAAATTTGCTCCAAAACACTTTTTCCTGCTCCAAAAATAGCTCCAAATCATAAACTGACTGGACCACCACTGAAAGCAGTTACAATAGTCAGATTACACTTCAATTGCACAGTTCGGTTACACAGTCCTAGCCGTAAAAAGGCAGTGGCGTACGACCAGCCGCTGCACTCAGCTTCACTCAAGTGAGCATCTTTCTGCCACACCCTGTTGATGTAGCTGCCCAGTGTTTTGAGCCGATGATCTGAGCTGGGCCAGATGACGCTGAAGGGCAGTTTCAATTTTAGAATTTGGGGTAGCAGATGAGCAGCACGGGGAATCTGGTGCTTCTCTTTGTGGGCGCCACCATCGTTTCACGGACTCGTCAGATGCACCAGATTTGATGTGGGAGGAGCAAATGTCTTAACAGATCCATTTTTTTGCTGTAAACCTTCCGGATGCTGCCGCCAGCACTAGGTAGGAACTGGACGATCATGGGGACTGGCTGCTCAACGAATTGCTTGTCTTTGAGTAGCGCCAAGTCATCGATCTTGTAATCAGGTTGGCTGATTTGCCACTTCACTTCGGTGGTCGACCTCTCAGTCTTGCACAAAATGCATTTTCCTCTGATGGAAGTGATGCATTCCTTGCCAGCAATAATCCACAGCTCGGCTGATCTCGCTGCTCCTTCTGTGAAATGTTTGCCCCGATGTTGTACTTGCACGTGGTAGTGACGTATGAGAAGCTTGGTGACATGGTGTCGGCCTGGAACGATGAGAGGACGCTTTTCATCTTCCGGCAGATCACTTCTGTGCTAGCGGCCACCAACATGTAGAGGGCCCTTCTCATCAAGAAAGGGATCCAGCTTCCGAAGTGGGCTTCTCTTGGAAACAGGTCTTTTGTCTTCAAGGGTGCTTATCTCTCCAGAAAAGAAATTTCGCTGAACGGCACGAAGTACAAACTCTTGCTGTAGAAAGATTTTCGACCGCGTGCCTTCGCTCAACGTCACACTCGCAGAATAGATAGAGTAAAAAGGCAGTGTGTTTGTCCCGCAACAATAATCGTCATGTATCCGGCGTGCCTTTCCTTGCACTACCGCTGCGCGCCCGGCACTTTGTGATCACGAACGGCTATCGGCGTGACATAGCATTCTCTGTAGAAAAGTGGCCAGCGCCGAGTTTTCAAGAACGGAAATGCAAGAGAGCCAGACGACGATTATTGTCGTGGGACAAAAAGACACCCGTTTTAACTCGATCTATTTTGTGAGTTACACGACGTTGACACGACGCACAATTCTCAGAAGAAATGCTAAGGTGTTAATGAATTTTTCCCAGCTCGAAAAGCTGCTGAATTTTTCATGTTTTGTCACAACCGATGTTGAAGTGTTGACTTCACTTGGGGTGTATATCTTCACTTGGAGACACCAAGCAGATATTCGGGGACTCGAACCCCGCTTCTTTTGTTTTGAACAGCGTGCTGGCAGCGCTGAGATTGATTTCAGGTGCCGACAAAACACTCGACCTAGACAATTGTCCACCTTGAGACTCAAGAACGTTGCTCTATTTCACGGTAATGTGATCTTCACAAGCTTTAGAATGGATGGTCGACCGCTACTCAAAATATGTCTTCAGAGCGCTTGCAGTGCTTGGCAGTGCACGTCCGATGGAAATGATCCCAATGATCACCCAGCCGAGGTCCTGTTTCTGAGCAAACGGGGCAGCTCATGGTCCATTGCGTGCCTCGCACACCTTGTGGGCTGCAATTATGTCCTGACAAGGAAGAAGCCAGATCTGTGCTCGAGAATCCAGAGGAAGGATATAAGCTGCTATAGGACTTAGGTGTGGGTAACACATGGCAGCCTGAGGAGTTGGTACAGTCAACTGCCGATTTTTCGGACCCCCTGGGGACCGCAAAATCGTCCGAAAAATCGGGCAGTTCGAAAAAACAAATTCATGCTTTTTTATTCTGCTCAAGTGGTCATATCGCCACAGCCATGTCCGAAATAGCTTTAATGCCTCCCAGTACAATTATCAGGCATTTTGGTGCGCGCCCAGGCTCTCGCAAATACATTCGGTACCTGCCGCGAACCCCGCTTAACTACGTACGTGCCAACCGCCACTTTTGCATCTCGTGATGAGCGCCGCTGATAACAGCAAAGCGTGGAATAGATTACGGCTGTCTCGCATGAAGCGTTTGTAAACGATGACGCGGAACACAGACTGTGGCGGAAGCGCGGACGACTCGTCCGGCTTTCCCCGATGCGTGTGCGCATGTAAAAATGCGCACACACATCACCGAATCGCCGCTGATACGCAGCATTTGCTGCCGTGTCAAGCCGATCATTTCTAGTTGTGTGCAGCACATCGCTAACTAAGCTGACGCCGTCACGTTACTGTTGCTGTATCGTACGCACGCATTTATCATGAAAGGTTTCGTGATGCGCACTTAGTTCCTGACCGCACACGGGCGCGGCAATGGCGAGCTGGTTTCGTCCGCGGAGGCCACACGTCTATGCGGTGCACTTAGCGGTCTCGCACAGAGGCAGCAGGAATGGCGGCGCGGTGTATTTGGGTTCTCGCCTATTAAATGCGTGCAGTAAGCATGCAACTGCGCTAGGCCACGTGCACTACTGAGCAGTTAACTGAAGATGCTTATCGTAAGGGTTGTCAGCGATTAAGTCGTACTGGCACGTTTGCCAGCTGCCGCCATCATGCCTCCGTACATTTCCGCTGCTTATCCGTAACATTGCCGCACGGCGCCGCAATAGCGGCCCCTTTGAATTTCTGGTCTGCTTCACCCCATAACGCTTTGGCATTGCGGCAAAGCTGACTTTCGGACTCTGCTACTGTCTCAAACAGATCGACTCGCGAAAGCGCTGGTTCGAACCTAAACGATGATAGACGCGGCAGAGGTGGGGGCTTCAAATAATGCCTTTCGGACCTGCAATTTGGGCAGAAAGTCCAAAAAATCGGACGCGGAATAGCTTCAGCGTCCGAAATTTCGGACGTTCTAATACATTGACGTCTATGGGGCTGGTGACGGTGCTGCAAAAGCGTCCAAATTTTCGAGCATGTCCGGAAAATCGGCAGTTGACTGTATTTCATTTCGGGTATCAGGGATGTCATTGCACTCAAGCAGTGGCAGAAGCTCAAGGATAATTTCTTCTGTAACGCCTCGTACTGAAAATCCTTCGGCCTGTCTTGCAGTGACTTCGGTAGTTCCTGAGCACATTGTCAAGGTGTAGTTGGTTGGAGACCGCTCCACACGAGAGACGTCCAGAAGCTCGGATCTGTCCAGTGGCCTATTACTTTAGTCGTCCAAAATGGTGTAGACCTTGACAGGTTTGTGTGGCTGAGACTTGTGAGTTACCTTCACAGGCAGGCTTTTGCGCATGATTTGCACTCATGACCCATTTTGAATACTTCATTCAGTATGTGTGTTGGTGACGTGCTTTGAAGATCCGTGAGCATTGTCCCTGTCTTCCACAACTCCAGATGGATCACAGGTGTGTGTGTGTCAGAGGGATGAAGTGCTGTGTGGTGCTTAGTAGAGTCGCCTATCCAACACTTCAAAAGGTATGTCGCATTGCTTTGAAATGTGGCTTGGCGACTTGCAACAATTAACGGAAGCAAATCCTTTGCTTGCTGAGAAAATCCTTCCTTTCATCGAAGCTTTTCTTGACAAACGCATGGCAATTTTGAAAGGAATGAGGCTTTTGTGAAATGGACACCACTGGTCCCTTGATCCCTTCGCACTGTCAACGTTTAACGGGTCTGCATGGTTCTTTTCTGGTATGACATCTGCTTCGGTTTTCCTCGCTGATACTGCCGCTCCACCGTAAGAGTTCCCCGTAACCCGATTTCCTTTTTCAGGGTGGCGATTGCAGGTGTAAAGCTGGGGTCGTTGTCACCTCAACTTCGTCCCTCACGAATTTTGAGAAGAAAGAAAATGGTGGGAATGCAGTGTCATTCTCTTTCTTGTATATCGAGCCTTAGCTCATCCACTTCTCTTGTAGGCTTGGTTGGAGCTTTGAGACGATGCTGTTCATGCCTCGTGCGGTGTCAGTTCCGCTTTCGCAGCCTCCAGTTCACGTAGCTGGTGGCCAAGTTCTCGAAGTTTCACATTGTCTTGGGAAAGCTTCTAAGCTTCGGGACTACCGAAAGTGTCATCCAATCTCTTCCAGACAGGCTTCAGTCCTGATTCGAAGTCGTGCACCTACACTGACATTAGCCTTGTAGCTTGAGAATCGATGACTCCGGGCCTAACCAGGCAATGGGCGCAGTTTAGTATTAGAATTTGGAGTAGCGGATGAGCAGCACAAAAGTTCAGAAATGCATGGGTGTTTCTCAAGTGCCCACGCACACTTGCTCAGGACAACCACTGAGCTGATTTAAAAATCAATTTGTTGCATTTGGAAGAAAGCAGAGTTCCACTGAACTTCAGAAATGGCTTTAAAACCTCGTAATTATCGCAAATATGTAAGAAACTTGAAGCCCAAAGTTAACAAATCAGTCTCAGATTTTTCATTTGTGCTGCATGCAGGGCAAACGTGATGTAAAGTCTCCAACCAATCTAAGAGCCAGATTTCTTGAGCTTGTCACTAGTGTGGACCAGCTTGCAGCGGTACACAGCTCACTCTTGCAACTGATGGATAATGGCAGTGATCGTTTAAGCTGCCATTACGCAAATGTTGCTTCATGCAAATAAAACTCGAAGCGTTTTCTAGCAAACCCAAGGCACTTTGAGCATTTTTATCTACGTATCTATCTATCTAGCTGCTTAGGTCTGGGTGCTCTCACGATCGCCTCCTTAACTTGGTGTATACCAATATTGGCATGGTAGGACAAGAAGGTTTGACGAATATGACTGTCTGGGCATGACATGAATAACGTGAAAATCATGTCACGTACGTCGTCAAACCCTTTCCTCCAGACACATGTGGCTCATACCGCGGGCCGCGGTATACAGGTATGCCCGACAGGTGATTGACAGTTTATATCCACTCAGGAACGGCGAGAACAGGCATGGGTATATTAAAATGAGAGGGTGTTAAGAAAAACTGACATTGGCAGCGTTTACTGGACTAATTCAAAGAATCAAAATTAAAATCCCAGCAGGAGTCGGACCCAGCCATTCTGTGTGGCAGTCAGGTATTCTACCAGAGCCATGCCAGGTCTAGAAACTGCTTTGGAAAAACTCCCTATGCAGGCATAATATTTCATTTATTTCAAGGTACCTTACAGGCAGTGCTGGGCAGTATCGAAGATACATGTATCTTGGATACTATCTTAGATACTCTATGGGTATCTTGTATCTGTATCGCGATACGTCTCGAAATACGAGTATCTGTATCTGTATTTCCGATACATTCGATAATGTATCGTGTATCTTAAGATACAAGATACTTCTATCGCAACACAACTGTGCGAAACAATCGTTGGCCAAGTTCCGCTTCTCAAGCTGGTACTGGTGCCCCTAAGATATCTGAATAAGTCTAAGGGCAGTAACGTTATTTTATTTTTACGTCAGATTCATCCAGTGAGGGTAGAAGATCAGGAAGACAAGCACGCGGACGTCTACTCCTAGCCCACGTACCTTTTGTTTTCTCGATTTCTTTTCCTTTTAGCTGCGCCAATGCCGCGACACTTGCTCTTAGCCACTGTCCTGCGCCGCGTGCTCCACAGCATGCGGCGTCTATCGCGCAAATTTTGATGTTAGTGTCGTTATTGAAGATTCGCTTGCGTCTTGCTCCGTAACAAAATGTGATATGTGCAAGAATGGGGTTGCTTTGCGTCGCGTGGATTTTGCATATCAGCGGTTTGAAGGATCTCGTGTATGTAAGTTTGACTTGCATGGAATGAGTTAACTTATATGCAAATAAGATTCTAACAACTTTAGCACCACTGGTACTGATGCTAGACCTAATAGAGCAAGCATTTACCTAACAGAAAATATCTTGGCGTACCGTATTTTTCACTTCCATCTACATTTATTCAAAGAATTTATGAAATCATAATTTGATCATTAGCACAAGTGCTTTCTTAGCTGTCATTTTGCATAACATGCATTATTTAGGTCTCTGCACTGTTTTCCCGGTCTGGTCACGGCAGTATGTCTTTTGTAACGCGCTCCCAAAATAGGATTTCTGCTTTACTCTTCTGCTTTATTTCTACTACTGTTTACATATTTATAGCCAGGGCGATTTCGAAAACAATTTTATCATGTAGGCGTGCCTTGGGTACACAATATAAAATATTCTGCTTACCGCTTAAGAAAATAGCGAAATTGAGTTTGCATTATAATATTGGAAATCATTAGAAGCCATCGTAAAGATGTTAGGAAGCGGATTCGAGAAACGCTGTTATACCGAATGCTCCGTTTTACTCATGAGCGTCCCAACGAGCCGTTTCAGGTAATTTTCCATAGGCACTGAATTTTCTATTGTCTCAACAGGTAAACCTACGATACTTGATGCTCATAGTTATTGGACGCCGTGTGTATTGTTTCTGTACTCGTTCAGTGTGAATGTTTGATACAAAACCACCTCTCTATTTTACTTATATTTGTTTTCCTGCTTTAGGCCTTCTTAAATATTTTTCGCATTACTAATCGGCACGTAATGGGAGCTATAAGCGGCAATAGCGCGAATAGCGGCGGTGTCCTGCGATGCTTTGTGAACTGCACAATACGTCTAGGACACTTCTGTGTTGCACATGCTCTCTCGTTGAAGAAAAATTGCTAAAAGATTGCACGTTAGTGAGTGTATCAACAAAGAATCCCTTACGCCAGCAGCTAAGTAGGACATGGAAATTCATTGCTGTTTTACATCATCTACATATACACAAGGGGTCTCAAACTCAGCTTATAGCCGGCGGGCCGTAGTCGCGAAATTTAGCTCCAAAGGCCGGGACAGTGAAGATGGTGGGGTCGGAGAGAGCTTGAACAAAATGACGTTGCCATTTGAAAGGAAGCCTTTCCCATATCTCAGATATAGGTCATTTCTGAAGGGGATTTGGAGTCGGCATTCGAGAAACATCGATAGCAATGTACACAACGAGTGAAATCTATGCGGATGGAAACATAGTTTTTGTTCCACGGTTATGTTTCAGCACATGGTGACCACATGTCCCTCACGAAAGAAATGCTTGAGGCCAGTCATGTTTGTATAGCTCAAGAACATACTTATTTAGAAAATAAAAACAAATGGGATGGAGGCGGTCATGTGTGCTGGCCGGGCCGCCAGCGAACGGTCTCAAGCCCCGTATACACCATGCGTTCCCCCCCCCCCCCTCCCCCCCCAGGAAGAAAAAAAGTCGCTACCAGCGTTCTTGCTGCTGTACACCTGTCCGGATATACGGCATTGTGCAAACTGCCTTTGACGGAGAAGGTAAAAGTCCACACCGGTACTTGCGCCGTAGTGCGAAGGCTTATTATTGACGTTGTGTTTATATGGCAACCCGCTAGCTGGTCGACAAGCTAAGCAGCGACTCCCATCAATTGAAAAAATGACAAGCAAGACCCGCTGTCAGCGAAGTGTATAAAGAGTTGTCCTGTGAAGAAGCTTAAAGAAGCCCCAATAAGTTCTTTTGGATGGAAACTAGTGTACTTTGAGCAAGAAGGGCAAAACTTTTGAGATACTAAGAGACATTTCATTCCAGTCAAACAAAATAGGTCGCAGTTGAGAAATTCCCAAGCAGACATTTTTGTGTGTAGGCGTTTGCTGCTACATTATATGGTTATGTAATAATAAATTTGAGAATGTATCGAAGTATCTTAAGATACAATTGGCAAGTATCGTATCGGATGCAATTATTGTGGCAGTATCTTGTATCTGTATCTCCAATACTTCTTGCCTGAGCATCTTGTATCGTATCGCGATACAATTTCAAAGTATCTTTGCCCAGCCCTGCTTACGGGCCCCATGGGGGGCATTGAGTAAGGGGGGCAATACACGTAAACATCTCAAACTGGAAAAAAATACAAAAGGAACAAGTGCAAAGTAATAAGTTAAACAAAAAGCATTACAGTTCAACATGTACAAAAGATACACGCATGGTAACAGTCAAAGCAACAGTGAGTTTCTTGCGCACAAGAAACGGAGCGGCTACAAGGCACAATCTTCGCGTACGTAGCTGTGACAAACTTAAAAACGAATGCAATGCAGCTCGAAAAATTCCATATATGAAAAATACTACAAGGCAAAAAAAAAGTCAGTTTCGCCGCAAGGGCGAAGCAAGGAATGCGATAGCAAGGAACTAATGCTACACGAAGTGAGGCTCGCCAATGGATACTCTCAGTTTGAACAGCGCTTCTGTTGCAAGGCGGCCGAAGGCGGCCGCCTTGCAACAGGCGGCCGAAGCAGCGAAGGAAACTAGCGTGCTTCAAGTGTCGAGCTGTGACACTTGATAGTTCGCGCTCATCTTCTGTTTGTTCGTTTAGCGGCGTCCCTGAGCTCGAGTGACATTCGTACATGCCGTAACATGAGCGCGGACATCACGGTGAAAGCGTGAAACATTCCTCTACCCCTCGCCACGAGAAAACCGCGCGAGCACACAGCGGAAGGGCAAGCTTCTCCCATGCGCAAATATAAGAAGCGAGCGAGCTCGCCGACAACTTTTAAATGCGCCCGTCGGGCTCCTAGCGCCACCTCGCTGGTATTGAAGAAACTCTTATTATCGCCTGCTGTCTCTGAGTCCGTCCAGCGCTAAATGGTGTGTATATAACGCTCGCCGTTAGCTACGTGGAGGATCTGCGTTTCGTGGCGTAGTGGATAGCGCCGCTCGCTGCGGAGCAAGAGGTCCCTGGTTCGATTCCGAGCTTCGGAAGCATTTTTCTGAGTTATTTTTTTGTGGGGACTTTATAGATATATACATACTTATACATATACGGTGCATGACGGCGCGACGGCGACGGCAAAATTCAGCCGAGACTGTCCATATAATTGCTATCGCAATAAAAAAAAAAAAAACTATACATTTCATGGCAGCAATACAGCACAGTGCATTTTCTATGCGCAGAAAAAGAAAAGACAAGAAGTGGCACAAATGCCAGACAGAACGAGCTTATCTGACATATTATATCACGTAACATATGCGAAGATGAAGAGGTTTACTATGATAAGTGTAGGTTCAAAAGTTGCCAAAATTTATCTGAGGTTTGTTAAGTGGCTTGATAAGATATGACGGAATGTGTCAAGTTTGTCTGGGATGCAATGTCGTCAGGCAAACTGTTCCACAGACGGATAGCACGTGGCAGTGCGGACTGATTGAACGCGTTTGTTGAGCCGTATACACGGGAATAGCTAAGATGATTGTGTAGTCTACGTGATGTGAGATATGCTTTTTGCAGACCAGTAACGGTGATTTGGGAGGAATGGGTAATTTTACGAGAGAATGACAGCAAGGCAATGTTGCGACGAATGTTCAAGAGTGGAAGTGCAAGTTCCTGTTTTATTTGTGATATACTGGAATGCCGACTGTAGTTATTGGCAATAAAGCGGCTTGCTCTATTCTGGATTCTTTCCAATGAATCAATTAAGTATTTTTGGTGGGGAGACCAAATTGAACAGGCATATTCTAGTTGAGGGCGAACCAGTGTTAAGTAAGGTAATCTGCGAATGCTTGACGGTGCAGCTTTCAAGTTACGTCTCAAGAAACCTAGTGATCTCGAGGCGCTGGCAGAGATTGCCCTAATGTAGTTGGACCAGGACAGATTAGGTGTCAGCATTACGCCCAAGTACTGATATTGTGTTGCAGTCGACAGAATGGAATGATTATTGCTGTAAGAGAATTCGGATATCCTAGGTTTACGTGTGAACAACATTACTTTGCATTTTGAGACATTTAGTGTCATGAGCCACGCACTACACCAATCATAATTACGTCGAGGTCGTTTTGGAGTGACAGGTGATCTTCACTGTTCTTGATTGGAAGGTAAATAATGCAGTCGTCAGTGAACACCCTGATGCAAGAAGAGACATGTTGCGGAAGATCATTGATGAATATGAGGAAAAGCAATGGCCCTAGTACGCTGCCCTGTGGTACACCTGAAGAAACGTCAGATAAGGAAGACGAGAAATTGTTAGCTGTTGTGTACTGCTGACGATTCGACAGGAAATTGCGAAGCCATGATAATGTAAGGGAGTCTAATTTCAGGGCGGAAAGTTTCGATATCGGGCGAACAGTGTGCAACCCGGTCAAACGCCTTCGAATAGTCGAGGAACACGCGATCAGTTTGATAATTATTGTCCATATTTGCATGAAGCTTTGTGGTAAATTCATACAACTGAGTCTCGCACGAAAAGCCCTTTCGGAAACCATGCTGATTTTTGAAAAAGAAATTATTGGATTCCAGATGTCTGTAAATATGTGAAGCGATGATTTGTTCTAGAATTTTACAACAAATACACGTAAGCGAAATAGGACGGTAATTTTCGCATGAAGTTTTATTTCCACTTTTGAATGTTGGTATTATTTTCGCCAACTTCCAGTCAGACGGTATCGTGCCAGTTTCGAGAGACTGCTGGAATATATGAAGTACTAGTATTTTGCTTGAGATTGTTACTGTATTCTTTAGCACCTCTGAGTTGATTCCATCCACGCTGCATGAAGACGATAACCTGAGATTATTTTTGGCTATAATTATGCCCTCTAATTGAATGTCTATTGGTTCCGTAAATTGGTAATCGAACTCGGCTACGTTGGGTATGTTGGTACTGTTCTTTCGTGAAGACAGAAGTGAAAAAGGAATTAAATGCTGTTGGACACTGGCTAGCTGGGAGAGGGACGTTGTTGCAGTCGTGCAATGAGATGTGTTGGTTTTCGCTGGTGGGGTTTAAGACTCTCCAAAATTTAGCTAGGTTGTTTTTCAATAGTGTGGGTGAATCATTAGAGTAATAATTCTCCTTAGCCTTACTTGAAGCTGTGCAATATGCTTTTATACAGGTTTTATATTTAAGCTAAGAACTGCTCGAGCGCTTAGCAATATTGTAAAGCCGTGTTTTCTTATTCCGCATTCTCAGAAGCTTTTTAGTGAACCGTGGATTTGATTTACCATTGCTAATTTTAACCAGTGGTTCCATGCTTGTCAACTAACGTCTACAAAACTTGCTTGAAAAGGAGCCAGTTCTCTTCGATGGATCTGTTGTGGAAACACGGCAGGAGAGTGTTTTCAGAAAATAGCCTTAGTTGAGTGTTAATTTCCTGATAATTGCCTTTATTATACAGTAAAAGCTCGTTAATTCGACTCTCGTTAATTCGGAAAATCGGTTAATTCGGACATGTCATCTGGTCCCTGTAAATATACGCATCACTCTGAGACTTGGCGCTCGTTATTTCGGACAGATTTGACCGCAAATCGGATAATTCGGCGACTTTCGGGCCGCTGGCGAGGCTCAAAAACGAAAAAAGAACAATTCGGAACAAAAGTGAAGCTCAAACGCAGCATCGCCATGGACATCAATTATCGACTTGGCTTGGATTGAGACTGCTTGAACGCCTTTTTTTCGCGTGTGGGTTTTGCTTTGTTCCCGTTGGTGTGCTGCATCGTTGATCGCCGATTTATCGAGGAACGTTTCACTACGGCTCCTTTAGCTTGATCGTTGCTGGTGCCTTTGTGTTGACTTCTCGTGTGACCGCTCTCCACGCCGATGGCAAAGCCGGCGACGCAGCCCAAGTACGAGGCCAAGGACTTCACCACCAAAGTAGAAATTTTGCGTGCTCTGAATAATGGGCTCTCCCGACAAGAAGTCACGAAGAGTGATGAAAGGGGATCCTTGTATCGGCGGCAAAAGAAGCAAGAAACGAGTAACCGTACTTTTAGCCACCAACGTGACGAACAGAGCGCTTGCTGCTTCTCGTTATCGGAAAGGTTCAAAAGCCACACTGCTTTAAGAACATCAACAATCTTCCTGTGGATTACCGTGCCAACCGAAAATCTTGGATGACTGGTGAAACTTGCGGACACTGCAGACATCATGCGAGCTGCTGAGCACCTTGGGGGCTCAGAAAAATTGTGTCCACGCGAATATCTGCTCGAAAACAGACAAGCATCCGCGATTACTTTGTTAAGTAAAGGTATGTTGAAAAAAACTAGTGCATTTATTGTGTTTATTTCGACCATTCGATAATTCGGACATTCGGTTAATTCGGACATTTTTTCCGGTCCCTAGAAATCCGAATTAACGAGCTTTTACTGTAGTCCCGAATTTGTTTTCTATGTACACCGGCCACGTGAAGGGGTATGTTTATATCTACTTGTAGTAAGTTATGGTCACTGAATCCATCCGAGTAATCTGTATTACGTATTGTTTCCGGAGCGGTCGTGAGGATTAGATCAACAGTGTTCGGACCACGTGTAGGTTTCAGAACAGTTTGAAAGAGGTTGAAATCTAGAGTTAAGGAATTCAGTTGACATGTGACAGGGCAATGACAGTGTGGCCCAATCAATGAGTGGAAAGTTGAAGTCTCCTAATAAGTAAATGTCACGTAGCATGTTAATGAAGGATGAGTCAGAGTCCAGCGCATGATAGTAGCAACCTACCAGGATTTTGGAGGATGGGACTGTACAAGCTACCCAAACTATTTCGACGTCAGAATTAGTGTTGACGAAAAATGAAGGAATGGCTTTCCTTATGCCGAACAAAACACCGCCTTCTTTTTTACCAGTGCGATCACACCTGTACATATGGTAAATGCTAGCTGAGGTGAAATTTTCATTGTCACTGATAGCAGGATTTAGCCAAGTTCCTGTGAAGGCAATACAGTATAACCTCATTACAACAGACCTTCATAGTGAAGAGGATTTTGGTCTGTTGTAAAGGGAGTATGTAAAATCCAAGTACTGTTACAACAGACTTTCATGTAAACACTGAATGGGTCTGTTATAACCGGAGAGAATTACGAGTCACAAACATGGTCTTATTTTTAACGGGGGACCAAAAAAAATGCGATTTTTGGAAAATCGCATTTTCAGTTTCTGTAGCCCATTTCTATCAGATTCCAAAATATCTTCAATGAAAACTACGTAGAAGGGCTATAAAAATTTGTTTTGTGTCTGCCGACTTGGCGAAAATTGCGGAAATATAAAAAAAGCATTTTTCAAAATTATAGCTCGGCAATGGCGCAACTGGGCGCCACCATTTTGGGCTCGTCGTAAAGAGCATTTCTCCGTGTTCAAGTTCTCCGTTTCAGCTGGCTCCTCCATTCAGTAACAAGCGTACAAAAAACACGTTTTGGCTGCTTCTGCGGTATTACCGCAGAAGCAGCCAAAACGTGTTAATGATCGCTTCGGGATCGTCGTCTGCTGCTTGTGCGTCGCGAGGTCGTGGCTGTCGAAAGTTACACTACTTAGTGACGCGTTCGCACTCGTTCTGTGTTTACGGGTCGACGATAATTTGGAACGCTTTAGTTGGGCAGCTGCAAGTGGAAGCTCAATCATCAGATTACGATAGCGCGCCGCACTCGTCGCGAACATCGCAGACGTGCGACTAATAGCGTTGACTCGTTGGACCCGCTGTTCGAGGTTCTTCTTATCAGCACTTCGAAGCTTATGACGAAGACCACCGCGGGACAACTCCTTGTACTCGCAATCGAGCATGACGTACTTTGAAACATCGGGCACCGCGGCCACGCACATCGCAACCGAGCTTTCTACTAGATGTCGTGGTTAGGCCTAACTCTGTTCACGGTGCCGATGTTCGAGCCAAATCCGAACTTTGCGGGCAAGAACATCGCGCTAGCGGACATGCGAAAGCGAAGAAGCCGTAATGTCCTTCGTCTCAAGCAATGAATCGCATCGCCCGCTGGCTCCTCAGAACCGCGGATGGGCATTTTGTGCATCGGCAGCGGACCCCCCGGCCAAGCTCGCCGCGCAGCGACCGCGCGCAGAGGCGGTGGAAGCGGCTCGCAATTTCGCGTGCCAGCGTCCCAAAACGCAACACCAAGCACGCTGCGCGCCGATTTTTTGTCGCTACAGCTAGGCATAGCTGCTGATCATTGACAGACCGGAGATTGGCGGCCTTCGTTCTTAAGGGGAGACGCGGGTCTTGGAACGGTCAAAAATGGTCAAAAAATCGATTTTTCGCAAAGCTTATTTTCGAGGCGTTTGTACTTCTGAGCACCTACTCTCAAATTGCTAACGCTAAATTCGGTCGGGAAACGCGATAAAATCGGCTTTCAAAGCACCCCGGCAGCACTAAAATGTCCCCAAAAGGACGAAATTTGTTCGAACTTCCCGCGCGCGCCATGAGCGTTGCAGCGGGCCGAGCGCCGCCATCTTGGGCTAGATTTGAAGCTGTTTTCTTTGTGCACATTTTGCGCCATCTCAAAATGGCGTCGCTCAAGCAGAACGGCCGCCGTCGCGGGTTTTCTGAAGGTCGTTTCCAGGCCACTGATTGGCTCTCACGCGGCGCGCTTTTCAAGCGCGCCTTTCCGAGTCTCCCATTGGCTGGCGCGACCGACACGTCATTTTTTTTTTCTTTGTGTTTGGTTCTCCGCCGTGGCTGTCCGTTTGTGTGCGCCTGCTTTTGCGATCGTGCGTGTTTCTCGACGGACCGTGTCTCTACTTTGTGCCGGTAGTTTTTCCACGCGATCGAGATGCCTGGAGACTCTCGTCTGAAACCATCGACGCAACGAGCTTTTGGAAGCCGTAAAAAACGGGCTTGGAACAAGAAGGCGCCGGCTACAAGTGCACCGTCGGCAGCGGAGTTGGAGTCGCGGCCGGACCCTTTGGACCTGCCGGGAACTTCAACTGACGACACCGTGGGACCAAGTTCGACTAGCGAAACACTTCGGGTTGATGCCGCGTACTACTCAACGGCGGAGCAGGCGCAGCGAGTTGAGAGATCGGCGCAAACGAAGACCGTTCTGTCTGGAAAGTCGGCTACCCAGCGCAAGTTCGACCTTCTTGGAGTAAGCGCGGAGTGCCAGACCGGTGACGCCGGGACCGATTTTTTGCTCGTCGATATGAAAGTTTTGAATAACTTTTTTGCACAAGCGAAGTGCGACAAATGCGACGCAAAAAGTCTCAGCGTGAGGAAGGCAACGGACAAGGAGTACGGCCTTGCGGTAAAGCTTATTTTTTCTTGCAGCAGTTGTGATTTCGAGAAGAAGCAATTTTCTTCTCCGAGAGTGAGCGGAACTGCCACCATCACTCCCTTCGAAGTCAACATGAGGGCCATGAAGGGGATACAGATGATAGGCAAAGGTGTTACTGCCCTTTCGGACTTTTGTGCGTGTATGAACCTTTCGCACCGAGGCTTGCACCACAAGACGTTTCAGGGACACCTAAAAAGTTTAGTGAAAGCCTGCGAAAACACAGCGACTGAAAGTGAAGCTGCTAGTGTGGCAGTAATAAAAGAGCTGTATACAGACTTCCTGAACCCCATAGGGAACATCGATGTTGTGTTCGACGGCTCATGGATGACGCGAGGTCGGAGCTCACACATAGGTGTGGGCTGCATCATTGAGCTCTACACTGGCCTTGTAATTGACCATGTTGTTTACTCAAACTTTTGTCTCGGCTGTGCCCTGGGACCACAGCCGCAAGACGAAGGGTACACCGACTGGCTGGCAACCCACGAGTGCCAACGAAACATCGAATGCAACTCTGGCCGCATGGAAGTAGAGGCTGCGCTGACCATGTTTCAGAGGTCCTGGGCCAAGCATGGTCTGCGCTACACGACTGTGCTCTTTGATGGAGACAGCCGCACTTTTCATGCCTTGTCCGAAGCCGAGGTGTACGGCTTTATCCAAATAGACAAAAAGGACTGCATCAACCATGTCCACAAGCGAATGGGTGCAGCTTTACGGAACCTTGTGGACAAAAAGAAGGCTCAGGGTGAGTCTCTTGGGGGTAGAGAAAAGCTCACGCAAGAGAAGATCAAGAAGATCGCGAATTACTACGGATATGCCCTGAGGAGCAATATCAATGACGTGCCAGCTATGAAGAGGGCAGTCGAAGCTACACTGCTGCACATGACATCGACAGATGATGCACCAAAGCACTCAAAGTGCCCCGAGGGTGCTAGCTCTTGGTGCAAGTACAATAGAGCCTTGGCCAATGGGGAGAGTCCACCTTCACACAAGAATGCCCTGCCGGCTTGTGTTGGGGCTGCTCTGGAGCCAGTCTTTGCGAGGCTCAGTGATGAGAGCCTGCTGGCACGGTGCTGTGAAGGGAAGACCCAGAACGCGAGTGAGAGTCTTCATTCGGTCATCTGGACCCAAACTTCAAAGAATGGGAACGCTTCGCTGGAAAGTGTGAAGCGAGCTGCCGCTGAGGCTGTTGCCATCTACAACCAAGGAAGAAGGGCAACCAACGAGTCCATTGCTGCAAGTTTGGGCTATATTGCTGGGGATTGCCTTGTTCGACGAAGCCTAGAAAAAGACTCTGCGTTTACGCAAGGCAAATGCAACTCATCTGAAGAGCACCAACACAAAAAAGACTCTTGCAAGGAGACACAAAACGGGTGCAACTGAAGATTACAGTCCTGGACTACTTTGAAGGTATTCTCTCAAGCATAGCAACCTATTACCCAGGGTAACATGCTGCCTAACATCTAGAAGGTTCTTCCTAAAGACTGAAAAGACATGAGCAGCCAGTCGCTTGAGCCTCATACCCCATGGCTTTTCCAGAACCCCCCAGCCGCTTGTCATGGTGGGGTTTTGATCATGCTTTGCACATTGGAAAATTTTTTTAGATATGATTCCTTGGGTGGAACAAGACACTTTCTGTTTTGTTTTGAAGGGAAACAGATGGGGAACATGTGAATAAAATTTATGGTTAAAGGTTCCTTTTAGAAATTTATACAGTGCGTGTCAATCTTCAAACGCGATTTTCTCAGCTTCACATTTTTTGCCAACTTGACCAGCCTTACGGATCTTTTCATTATGTTTTTTAAGGTAATTTTGATAAATTTTATACCGTTGAATTCGTAAGAAATAGGACTGTGGAGCTATGCTATTTTTTTGTGGCTAAGATGAACATATGAAATTTTGTGAACAATAATGTGAGCTAATTGCATTTCAAGATTACACAATGTCAATACAATTGAAAGTTCTTATATGATGATATATCTCAGTGACAATATAAATAGCATAGCTCCACATGGCAGGTCTTTGGCTACAGCTGCATCTTAAACAGAACCTAAAAATACTGAGGGAAAGTGTCTTAATGACCCGTAAGAAATTACCTAATTAGATTTCACTTATGCTCTCACAATTTGATAACTAATTGAAGTACATGAAAACTAATTATATTTTTGAAAACAGGAGGAAGAAATACATATACACACCCAATTTCATTACAATATCTCCAATAATAAAACTTTTCGTTTCGAGACCAGTGTCTCCCCTTAAATCGGTACGTCGATATCCGCGGTGCGCTGCTCCCGTCCCGTAAGTATGCTAAGCGATGTTTCAAGTCGGAAGTTAATGACCGTGGTAGAAAAGTCCGCTCTAAAGGAGTCCTGACCACCTTGCTGGTCTGAAATTTTAGTCAATTATATTCGAATGTCCGTTGTACCAGAATCCATTGTAAACGAAGCTCAATCAATGGAACTAATACGGAGGTCGGCATAACGCCGCAAATTGGTATGCAATATCCGAATGTCTGTTGTAGACAGATCCGTTGTAACGAGGTTATACTGTAATATCAGATTTCCTGTCATCCAGAAAAGCAGAGATCAAGTCCTGCTTCGACATAATACTGCGCGTGTTAGCAATTGACAGCGACAATGAGGTATTAGCATGTTTCGGTCGTTGATTCTGCATGCGCTTGCAACGCTGCAGCTATCTAACACGTTCGATAACTGTGTTCGTCGCAGAGTCATAAATGTATGTCTTTGAAGCGATGCGTAGCTTGTCCACAAAGAGCTTATGCGCACTTTTCAGCGTTTTCGCGAATTCAATCGGCTTCGTTTGGGACAGCAGAGTTTCTAGTGAAAAATCTTCTCGTATGGAAAATGCGGAACCTTTTAGATTGTGTGCAGACGACGGGATTTGTTCTGTATCCTTAAAGAATGCTAATTTTGCTATTAAAGGTCTCCGCTTGTCTTCTGTATAGTATTTGCCTATTCGAAGCACACGTTCAAATTGCCGTTTCGTCACAGTGATGCCTAATTTCTCTGAGCAGAAGTCGATTATTTTCTGTTCAGATTTTGCCCAGTATTCCTTAGGTTCATTGTCCATTCCAAAGAAAAGGTTAGAGTGCCACGTCAATATCAGTGCAATGTCAATTGGGGTTGTAGTGCTGGCTATGTAATTTTATAATTCAAGCAATAAGCACTACATATGTACTCCTATGATCCTCATTTGCTTAGTTCACACGATATAACTGGCCAAAATGACCTATGCTGTGTGCTCACTTCAGTGCTTTTGCTGGTTATCAGCTTGCATTGTGGGTAATCTGCAGTTTTAATTATTTTACTGCAGCAAAACTTCGCTCTGGTGGCTTGTCTTCAAGAGAAATGTATTCTCTGATTTTATTTCTCTCTAGCGTGTGAGGGGGTGGGCAGTGCCGTGGCCACCACTGCCACACTGCAACATGCAGGCGCGCATGTATGCTCCCAACCTCAGAGTGCTCTGTTTGCCCCACAGAGGGTGGGAGCAGCAGCGCCACCATCCCAGCTCTCTAGACCTATAGGCATAAAACATGAGAGCTTGTGTAGTAGAGCAGGCTGTGTTGCTTGGGAAGGCAGACATCGAAGAACATGCAAAAATCATTCACTCTCTTAACAATTATGTGCCCACAAAGCACCTGCTTATTTTTTTCTTTCTACTTCTTGTGTGCTTTTACCGTTAAAATTGTGAATACTGGGATGCGAGAGTCTTTTCATATTAATTGTAGAGCTACCTGTTCTACTGTTGAACAGTATTCAACCTTGTCTGGCACTACTCGATACGGCCTCAATATTCACACTCTCCTAATACTAGTACGCTGCCTCGGGTCGTATATTGCTTAGCCGCTGTGTACTGGTATTGAAGAAAGGCGAAAAGCCGAGACAGGTATGGGGGGTGGTGGAGACAAAAGGATGAAGTCTTCGGACAAGGTGTGACTGAGAACCCAACATTTCCCGAAGGTGAACTTGTCTTTGTCGGGGCCTTTCTCCATGCATGTCTCTCAAGATTCTATTGCAGCTTCAGTAGGTGATCTCTTTTACATTGTCGACTGCTTTGAAAAGGCGTTCGATACTCTTTAACGTTGGGTTACTTTTTAATTTTTTAGTATTTATTCATTTTTCGGACAATACAAGGCATTGCCCACCCATCAGGAGGTGGTTTGCCTCCTGATGTGGTCCTGCATGTGCCGGGTGTAACAGCAGCAATGCTTGCTTAGCCTTAGAGATTCAAAATACAACACGCACGAGATGTACAGAATCGCCAAAGCGGCAGTCAGCTTGACCACAACACAATTCTACACTATACAGTGTCATGGCAAACAGCAACACCTACTAGAATTTAGCATAGTTGCCACATTTGGGCACAAGTAGGTTGAATAAGTGCAGAATAAAAATCATTACAATGTGCAGATATATACATAAATTTACATTTATATACACAAATATATACAGTCAAGTCTCGTTAACTTGAACTCAATTATTTCGAAATTCCACTTAATTCGAAGGATTTCTGCGGTCCTGTATTTTGCAATGTAAATATGAGTGGATAATTTGAAGCGGCGGTCAGCACCAGCCTGGTTAATTCGAAAACTTTGGGTGTCAATTCCAGATCTCGATTTTGCCGCAAATCCGCTGAAAGGGCGACCCTTAGGAGCCACAAGCCAGTGCAATGTAGGGATACAAATGAGTGACAGATTTATACCCCTGTCACACAGGGCAACGTAAGTGCACTTTGAGGGAGTGCACTTCGCCGCTAGTGTCTTTCACACGCTGTCACACGAGAATGCTTAGTGACACTCGCTGCAAAGCGCACTTGCCGGCGAGTGCGTTCGCCAACCTCGCTTCGCCGGGACGGAGTGTGTAGCCTCGGTAGCAGTGGCTCCAGAACAAGTAAGTTATTACCGATGTTGAGTTCACAGTATTTTTTAAACTATCGTTTTCCTTATTAGGAATATTGTTCTGCATTAAAGCATACCATACCACAAAAAACTACTTTGCTATTCTCGTTCTCAGGCAGTTTACAGCCACGGCCGCCAGGGGCATGCCGAGCACACGCCGTGCAATGGCCGCATCCGCCGCGTTTCTACCTAAAGTTTATTTTAAAGGCTGCTTATAGCTATAATACATTACTTCTTAAGAAACATTGCGGGAAATAACAAATATCTGCTGTTCTACTTAGTTAACCATCGCCATTGCCATCATTTCCAAAGTACACTTCCCTTTCTCGTGTAGCAGCGCGCCGCCAAAGTGACATTGTGGTGGCGTGAGTGCACTCGCTAAAAATGACACTAAATTTGCCAGTGTGACCGTGATATAAGCACCCCAGCCTTGCTGCTGCCAGTGCACAAAAAAAAAGTGATATCGTGGTGAG
The DNA here is from genome assembly GCF_013339695.2 of Rhipicephalus sanguineus. Taxonomy (NCBI): domain Eukaryota; kingdom Metazoa; phylum Arthropoda; class Arachnida; order Ixodida; family Ixodidae; genus Rhipicephalus; species Rhipicephalus sanguineus. The sequence continues at coordinate 22,944,570 of NC_051182.1, forward strand.
CTGAAATTCGTGCCTGCGGAAAAGACATCCTTTACTGCAACGCAGCGGTGACACACAGGCAGCATGTCGCATGTTCTCGCAACGTCATGATTTACCCATTCTTTCCGGGAAAAGAAAAAAAGTAGTAAAGGACGGTCTGACAGAATTCACGATATATGCGAACCTCCGTCTGGCAGTTGCTCCGGCACTTTGCACACTTGCACTGCTGGCGGAGTTCTTGCCTGCAATGCCTACTTTGAAAACCCCAGTGATCACGTGTTCCAGCCAGAACGCATCACAAATTATTTCACACTGGCCAATATTAAATTCTTTATTTTACCACAAAGAATCGGCGAATGGTCGCATCATGACGTGCTGACGCTGCGAGGAGTGCGTGACATGCTGCCAGCGTGTCACCGCTGTGTTGCAGTGAAGCACATATTCTCCGCAGGCGCGCATTTCAGCTAACCACGAGACGGGAATTTTTTTTTTTTTTTTTTTTTTGCGCTGGCATCATCGAGGCCTGCTATTTCCCTGGATATGCGGCAAAATTGGGACCGGGTATTGCTGAAAAACATAACCCTTAGAGCCGCAATCTAGCAGGCACAACAAACGACCGACCGCTTCTGATTATTTTCAGTAATTTAAAGTTCCTTGCATCTCACTTTTTGTATGTTTCATTAATTCGAAAACCTGCTTGATTCTGATTTTTTAGTCCCAGTGACTTTGAATTAACGAGGTTATACTGCACATGCACATTGTATGGAAAACTGTAGCTCATTCAACAACAGTGCCCAAAAGCACATGTATCATAAATTTTGGAGAGGGACGGCATTTTCATTTTGAAATTTTTAGAGCTGGTACACAGTTGTTCCAGTTCAATTGTAGGGGCTCATTACATAATTTAATAATTTGGTAGTCTATTGCTTGCATCCCATAGTAGGTGCATGTTCTTTCCACATCTGTGCTTTACGTAGGTCATGACCAATGTTCCTGCTTAAGTTGTGATGGGTAAATGAACCCCAGTTGCCCGATACTTCGCAGTATATGTACATCGAGAATTTTATTTTGTAAATAAGGCAGAAATGTGGAATTCTATACTTTAACCTGAGCGCTGATGTATGTACATTATCTCCCGAATAAAATAATCTAACAGCTTTCCTCTGTAATGAAGAAAGCTTTTCATTATCGGTCTTAATTCCTGTTCCCCAGACTAACAAGCAGTAACTAAAATGAGAATGAACTATGGAAGAGTACCATTCCCTCTAAAAGTTGTTACAAAGTTACGTAAACGGTTCAACATGCCGATATACTTTGCTACCTTCAGTCTTGCGTTCACGTGTCGTGACCAGCCTAAGTTTGATTGAAAAGAAATGCTTAAAAATGAATGGTTATCTAAGAGATCTAGTCGCGAATCGCCATATTATATTTTCATACTGTAATCTGTATCTTTATTCTTAGGATAGAAAAGCATGAACTTTTTAGTTAGAATATACCCAGAGATTAAGTTCATTCAACCAGTTGTTTCACATCACCACTAGCTCCTTCAAATCAGTCCCAGAAAGGTAAACACTTGTGTCGTCAGCATACATTACTACCCCCCCCCAGTAGAAGGGATATTAACTATATCATTTACATATATTATAGATAGTAGTGGTTCATATTTCTATAGAATACCTATGGCATAGCTTAATAGCAGTGGTGTTGCTCTACTAAACTCCCAAGTTGCAGGTTCGGGTCTTGTCACAATGACTATAGATGGGGGAGTGAAATGCAAGCAAGTTTTTGTACTTGCCTTTTTGTACAGTACTTGGAGACTAAGATAGGACAATTTAGGGCTAAGTAACGCACATGTTTTCTTCGTTTCTACTGTGTTCAGTTTGGGTCATATCGGCGTGATTGAACGCATACACCAGAGCCAACATTATCTTTAGAGACCAGATTCGTCGCGACATGATGTGGCTATCTTGAGCAATAGCACATACAAGTCGTTATGCTAAAAAAATTGATGTTGTGTTTGAATTCGTGAGTACTGTTTTGCCTGCCTGATTTTGCCTCCCTTGTGAAGATTGTGTACTACGAGCAGTGATTACACTCCTGCGCCAAAGTGCACCAAATTAGATTTGCTGCGGCATGCTCATAAAATGGATATAAATTGCACCACTGTGCCAGAGTGTGAAGTTTGACGGTGTCTATCACCGGCAATAGCATCACCAGCGTTTCAAGACAAGTGCCGGGGTGCGACAGCTGCGCCAATTTGATACAGTTCCTCAATTTTGCGCCAAGCTGAGCCAAAACCATGAAACTTGTTGAAATTGCGCCAGCCTCAAAATTTTCCGAGTACTGCTAAATTTAGCAAGAAATGGAGAATGCGTTCATCACCTGCAGTTTGCCTATCACCCAATCTAATCCAGATGCGCAGACCCTAATCCTAACTACTAGTTCACTATACCCTAACCTCACCGCGAGAGAAAAGAAAAAAGGCAGCTGTTCTAAAATTTCCTGGCCTTGTTCTATCTCGTGCAGAATGCTTTTTAAGCCACTTTTGCCGCAGTACAACTTTGCTGTGCAGAAAAGTGTACTGTGATTTATTAGGGGCTACTAGCACTCGCTGTCACGGTACAGAGCACATTTTGTCCCTTAATTACTCATCCATGCACACGGCATGTAATGATGTATACTAGTATGATTGCTGACGTCTAAAAAATTACTGGCAATCATTCCGAGCGGTGTAGTTTCTGCGGCCCTGAGAAACAATGAATAAAATATGCGCCAGTTTTCTCCCAAATTTCGAGGTCGCCAGGTTGGCAGATTCAGAATAGCATATGCAGCGCCTGTCAAATGGTTTGACAGGCTCTGCAAATGCTAATGTGAACTTAGACATTGTTTGCAGCGTGGGATGGTTCAACAGACTGCTTTTATTGAAATATCAGTGCTCACGTGCACTCTTCCACTGCGCACGAGTTAGCTGATCTTAAATAGTTTGTACATATATTTTTCTTTGCTAAAAGTACGCCTTATTTATTGTACTGTTCTAAATTAGGGATTTTGGGCTAAAAAAACGGGAGCATTTTTTTTCCCGTAACCTGCTCCAAATCTGGATTTTCGTTCTCCAAAAGCAACGTATTGCTGCTCCAAAAATTGCCCGAAATTCTGATTGGGCTGCTGCACCCCTCTAAGTGCAGCTTGAGCTTGAGGCCACCAAAGTCACAGCCACGGATCAAGGATTATTCTACAGACGACACAGCGCTCCCGCGCAACGTTTATAGGTGCTAGACTGCATACAGCCATGCAGGCAACAGATGCAACGTTCATAGATACGTTGCTCGCACGTGCATGTAGATCAAGACACTACGCCATACACGGTGCCGACTCGGCTTCTCCTGTGTGGTGCCTAATGTCGGGGAGGTCTCTGGGGTTCTCAAGCACCCCACCACTAGTGACGAGGCGAGTGAGACCTCCCTTGCTAGAATGTAGGGTTGTGTGCTTGCAAAATGTACAGGCTACCATGCGCGCCATGGACTGATGTTACAAGTCCTCGCAAAAAAGTGCGCACTATTTGGTCGGCGTTGCTTGTGTGGAGGGCTTCCTATCCGATGTGTCTTGCGCTACTGAGTTTGGCGCTTCGATTACGTGCGATGACACCTTCGGAAAACATTTGGGGCTGCTGCACGTGTGTCCTCGCGCTTGAATCATTCTGCGCAAGTCTCTGTCACACCTGACCGTCGAGACTGTTCAGAATAGCTACCTTTGTCCTTGATGTTATGGTTACTATAAAATAGTGGTTTCGTCAATAACACTGCATAGGTTGCAACCACGAAGGCTTCGTTTTACTTTGAGCTCGTTTACGTCAGATACCGCCGAGCACCATGGCGGAGATTGAGGATTGCTTGTTTTAAGTCCACGTCATTATCTAAGCAAAAGAAAAAAAACGCCTTCAAAATTTAGTTTGCCCGTTTGTATTTAGCGATGCTTGAAACAATCTAGCACCAGTCTTTTTCTCTCTCCTGCTTTATTTCTCTTTCCATCTTTGCAATAATCACTAGAGACCACTTTGATGGAGCCAGACTTTAAGCACTTCTGTTGTGCAAATCGGCTCAACACTCTCAGCAGAGGCTGGTGACTTCTAAGCCAATCGGTGGCGGCAATTCATTGGCTGACGTCGTGTTCCAGAAGTGCTGCTGGTAGCTCGTTTCAAGAGCCACACTGCATGCAATTAAGGAAATATTGAATAATAAATCAGAAGGATCAATATAGTCGACTGAGAAAAAGGAGCTGGCTTTCGCCTTTGAGCATTGCGGCACTGTTGTACGCCGTGGCGTTTCTCTGCCACTTCTGCTGACTTGCAGTGCAACATTTTTTTAAAAATAATTCGTGGCAGGAGCCCTGCACATTGATGACCACATAATTCTGTTTAGAATGTTATTTCATAGTATACAGTTTTATTGATCCAGTGTTCTGTTTAATAGGCTGAGTCGAAGAAAGATCTGGAGAGGTTATTTCACAACATCCAACTTCATGCCACCCTACTTTTTTCATAATCGTGTGAAATAACGAGTGCTCTGGAGAGAACTTTTTCCACGAGATTTGCAACAACTCCAGATGCTTATCTGGCTCTTCATAAGAGCCCCATAATAATTATTGGGTGTCTAAATGTAAATGCAACTTGCTCTTCCAATGTACTCCACAATGTGAAAGTAGCTGCTCCAGGGTGCTCCAGTATGGAATTTGCTGCTGCTCCAAAGAGCGCCAAAATGAAGATTTTGCTGCACCTCTCGTCAACCATTATTATACTTCAGGTGTGGTTTGCATAACAAATTAAGAGGAAATTGGCCTCTCGGAACTTTAGAAAGGAAAAAGTAGTGCTTGAATTTCACCATGTTAGGTGTTTTGTCATTCTTTGCAGCACAGCATGTTAAACTTGCGGTTTTACTTTTTCGTAGGGGAATCGTCACGCCTCTCGGCTCAGAACGTCCGTAGAATGAAGGCGGGGCCAGAGTCTCCAAAAAGTTGTGCATTGTATGTATTGTCGTTTTCTTTTTGAAATATTTCTTGCTTTTGCTGCACCCTTACTGTGTTTTACCTGTGTTAGCCAGAGATACCTTGACATTCAGTAGTGCTCTAATTTTTTGCCAAAAATTTTTGTTATGGTCACCTGACGCCATCATCATTGATGGAGGGTGGGACCGGACAGGGGTTAATCCCCTCTTCCCTCGCCTCGCCCGAAGGAACTGCTAGACTTTTAATAAAGTTTATTCATTCATTCATTCATGGTTAACACTTTGATGGGATACTAGAGTGATACAGCGAATCGGTTTAGATTGATAAATTGTACTTCTAGAACTCTATGACATTGACTTCACCATTGTATATTTATAGTATAAAATCTAGGTCAAAGTTCCATTTTGAATTTCATGTCGAAATCTCTGTGCGTGACTTCACGGATTTCAAAGCTTATTTTTTCGCATTTTTGCGAAATTGGCTCAACGAAATTTGCTGAAACCTGGTATGTTAAGTATATGGGCCCCTCAGAAGACAATGCGCTTCATTTTAAACAGTTGGGAACTACGTGCAACCTAGTAGACGCCGTCAAAGTCTATGACGTCACGGCGTTTGGTGCGGGAATTGCAAAGTGACGTCCCCGCCCTCATTTTCTTTGCTCAAGTTTCTCTCTTATTGAGCGTTTTCTCGTGGCAAGCGTCGTGACGTTGGAATTGTGAAATAGTAATTTACTAATCAGAGAACTTTTTTTTTTTAGTGTCTCTTTAGCTGCTGAAAGCTGTCTTTACTTGCCGTGTAGTGCATGGGCAGCGACAGATTGACGTACATTGAAAATTGCGCATTTCTTTTAATGGGGAACCTTAATGAAACCAGCAGATCATGAAGCCAAGGAAGGTATTGCTAAGAGCGGCGCTGACTAACACTCCCAGGCTTTGTGTGCACATAAATAAGTGGACGGTGGGACGATTGCCTCCGTAGTTCAGATGGTAGAGCATGAGGCACGTAATCCGAAGGTCGCAGCTCGGTCCCTGCCGGCGCCAAGTTGTCTTTTGGTCCGCTTTCTTCGCAGCTGTATCAGAATTATTGCAATACACATAAAACCCTACAAATGACGTCCCCTATACCTTCCTTGGCTTCATGGTCTGCTGGTTTTCATTAAGGTTGTGTCAAACAAAGAAACGAGCCCTCAAGATTTGCCTTCCTTCATTCGTAGTAGAAAAAGAATAAACGCCGACCACAATAAACACTTTAAAAACAATATACGTACGTTTCGGCTCCTGCACGGGATCCTTGTTCACGAAGAAGTGTAAAGTCGGTTACGTTTCAGTAGGTGCCCCAAGCATCCTTGCAAGGATGCTTGCAAGGATGCTTGCAGCACCTATTGAAACATAACTGACTTACACTTCACCGAGGTTGCTGTTTGGGCCTGTGGTTAGCCATTAGTGGGTATAACGTAAACTGACACGGACACAAGAGAGACGATGTAGAGCAAGTCATCACCCCCAAGTCATAATTGCGCCCTGTGTGTTACATCGTCTCTCTTGTGCCCGTGTCAATTTTTTGCGCAACGTTATACCCATAGATGAGTTTCCTACAATACTTACTAGAGGGAACTCTGGCGCTAGTGTCTATGGAAGCTGCAACGCATGATGCTTCAGCCAGCATGGGAATGATGGGTAGTACACAAATTTGTCTAAACTTCATTCTTTCGGCTTCGTTTGGCTGCGCGTCGCCTGCATGCGCTTTGTCGCAAAAGGAGTTCAGCAAAAGTCAGCAGTTCCACTTCACCACTTTTTTAGGCTCACCAAATCAAACCCGGTCACAAAGTTCACAACGGTCTATTCTTTTATCCGAAACGAATGCCAAAACACAGCAATAAACAAAGCCACAAGTACGTTTGAAGCCGCAAGCACGAAGACTAGGCAAATTTGTGTACTACCCATCATTCCCATGGTAGCTGAGCGATCGCAGTGCCAGAGTCCCCTCTAGTTAATTTGAGGAAACTCTATGGTTATACCCGCTGACTTATACTTCTTTGGTGAACAAGGCTCCCGTGCGTGAGCCGAAACGTCTCGATTGTTTTTAATGTGTTTTTATTGTGGCGGCATTTATTCCTTATCTACAATGCCTCCTCCCAACCAGATGGGATTCCACAAACCATGGATGTCATCCTTCATTCAAAATGGTGAAAAGTTGTTTTAAAGCGAATATATTAAAATTATGGCAATCAAGTCAAGCTACTGCGAATTAGCAGTTCGGAATGGCCACACACATTGCAGTGCATTCCGTGTTGCACAATTTTCTTTTGTTATATTAACCTGATTTTTTATCTACCTATATATACGAGGGGCGTTCAATAAAGGTTTCCCCTGACTAACTTCCATTTATTGCAGGATGCTGAAACTGCGCATGTGTAATGACATAAGTCACTGTAGGTCACGTGCCAATTTGCAACTCTAAACTAATAACGGTCTTTCTTTTAGAGGTGCTGAAGAGGTGTGAGGTGTGATAATGGACGCAGTGGAATACAGAGCAGCAGTCAAGTTCCCGTACTTGAAAGGCCGCACTCCAAGGGAGACGTTCGATGAGATTAAAGAGGTTTATGGGTAGGATTCCCTATCATATGATGTAGTGAATAACTGGCATCGCCAATTCAAATACGGCCTGATTTCCGTGGAAGCGGCTCCGATTGCAGGGCGACCCCACTCCGCTGTCGATGAACACACCATCCAGCAAGTGGAGGCCGCCATTTTGGAAAATCGCCGCGTTAGCGTTCGAGACCTAGCCCAACATGTCAAGATTAGTGTGGGGTCCATGGAAAAAATCATTCAGGACCATCTTCATATGCGTAAGGTATCCGATCGCTGGGTTCGCCGGTTGCTCACACCTTTCCAAAAGCAGGAACGAGTGGAATGCTCCCAGGCTCTTTTGACCATGTGCCATGGAAACCAGCAGGACTTTTTCAACAGACTAATTACACAGGATGAATGCTGGGTCCATCACTATGATCCGGAGACTAAAATCCGGTCGATGCAATTGAAGCACTTGGACTCACCGCCTCCACAGAAGGCACGCACCCAGCCCTTGGCGGGCAAGGTCATGCTCACAGTCTTTGGGACCAGCACGGAGTGGTCTTGATGGATTTCCTAGCAAAGGGTGCCACGATTACTGGGGCATACTATGCTTCACTGCTGCGGAAATTGCGAGAGACCATCAAAAACAAAAGACGTGGCATGCTCACCAAAGGCGTCCGCCTTCTGCGAGACCATATTCCAGTTCACAACTCACATGTTGCCCAGACGGAAGCACGCTCCGGCGGCTTTGAAATTCTACCGCATTCCCTTATTCACCCGACCTCGCACCAGCGGACTTCCACCTCGTTCCAACATTGAAGACATATTTGAAGAGCAATCATTTACAGATCATGAAACTCAGATTTCTGAAGTTACAACATAGATTTTGCAGCAACCTGTCGACTTCTACAAGCGAGGTGTTTACAGTTGCATAAAAAGATGGGAGAAGTGTGTGTTCCGGGGTGTCACCTATGTAGAGAAGGACTAATAAATCTGCAAAGTTTTGTTGCTCTCCGTCCACAGGAAGTAGGTCAGGGGAAATCTTTATTGAACGCCCCTCGTATATATATATTCACGTAATCTTAATGGTCAGAGCCTTATTGTGATGCTTCCTAAAGAAATATGCTACTTCTTCAGTTGCAAAAGATATTGCATTATGAACGTTTCCGGCTACCAACTGCTGCTCGTGCTCTTGTTTGGGCGGCAACACACTCTTGCAAGTGCGTACTAAAACTCCACTGGCATTTTTAACGAACCCTTGCGCTACGCCGTCATCACCTCCAAGTCATAATTTACATGTGCGAAGGGTGCTTTTCCTTAACACAGGGATGCAACAGCTGCGCCAATTGCGCCAACTTGATACAATTCCTTATTTTTGCGCCAAGCTGAGCCAAAACCGTGAAATTGGTTAAAATTGCGCCACGCTGCACCAAAATGCCCGACCAGCTTAAAATTTTCTCAGTTGCGCAAATTGGAGCCAGAACTGGAGGCCGCGTTGGTCATCTGCAGTGTGGGCATCGTCATCCAATACAGACGCACAGACCCTAACCCTAACCCCTCGCGAAAGAAAAATGTCAGTTTCACCGCAAGGACGAAGCAATGAATGCGATAGCAACAAATTGTAATGGTATACGAAGTGAGGCTGACAGTAAACTCTTTTGTATCCGATCTCGCGTAACTCTACAAAACGTTTCTGTAAGAGAATACGGCCGCTCCAGGGAAAGATGTTCTTTCTGCACAGTGTGTTCGCATTGAAAGCGCAGCACGTAGCCCGTTGATGGCTGCCGAGATAGCGCGCGCGCCAGCGATCGTGCCCTTAGAATCAATTCAAAGTTGCTACTCGAGTGACAGCCCCCCCCCCCCCCCCCTCCACACACACACCCCTCTCGTGCCTTTTCATGAAGACGGGCGGGGCGTTTCCTCTATGCTTTGATGGCAGGCTTCCCGAGCGGAGGAGTGGTGTTTCGCATAAGCCCTCCGAGCGACGGAGATGGGCTGGCTCATTTGATATCTGCTTCAGCCGCGTTCGTCGACCGCATTTGCGCACTTTTACCCTCGGTAGAGCATACTATGCACAGGGATATGTTATCAATTTGGACTTTATATGGGAGATGACGGCAGAAACTCGTCGAGAGTGTCCATATAGTTGCTATTGCAATAGAAAAGGGCAGTAGTTCTCAAATTTCCTGATGCTTGTTTTATTGCGTGCAGAACGCTTTTTAAGCCGCTTTTGCCACAGTACACTGGTGTCCTGCGAAAAAGCATACTGAGATTTAGAAGGGGCTGTTAGTGCTAGCTGTCAGGGACACAGCACATTTTGTTCCTTATTCATTCGTGCAACCGCTGTGTAATTACGAGTACTACTATGATCGCTGACATCTAAAATATTATTGGCAATCAGTTGGAGCTGCTGTGTATGCCGTTTCTGCGGCCTTGCGAAACAATAGCATACCTGCCAAGTCTCCCGGATTACCCGGGAGACTCCCGGATTTTGAACGTTTCTCCCGGTTGTACAGGTCACAAGAAAATCTCCCGGAAATCCAGTTTGCCCCGCGCGTCCAGTGCTTTGTCTGGCCACGTGAGCAAAGTTGTCTGGCCACGTAGTAGAAAGGATTCCTCTTCTTCTTTTTTTTTTTTACGATGGTAGAAAGGTTCAACTCAGTTTCATTGCGCATGAAGTAGCTGTGCACTTTGCGCCGCAGTGATGCCAACGCAAAGGTGGGGTTCTGGCCGCGACTTGCCGGTGATGCTCTTCTCAGTTTGGCCCGAGGAATTCAATTTCTTGCGCTTCGGGGAGGCAAGTGGGGCCCGCAGAGCTTCAGCCTTGATACGCTTAACTATTCGCTCGCTCACTCCGGTGAGCTCGGCGACAGTCCGGCGCACTGCATTTGCAGACAAGTCACGCTGACGGCGCCTCACTCCAGCGTAGACGTTGCAGATACTTCCTTGGTCTGTTTTGATAGCCACTTTGTCACTTTTAGTGTACAGCTTCTTCGGAGAACGAGGCGGCGAGTTTGCGGCCGCACACGGTTCAGTCGGCATCGCGGACGCCATGTTTACTGAGAGAACAGGCGTGAGGAAAACGTAGTGCTGTTATCTCGCCTTCAAAACTTTGTGTCACTACTGCTTTAAGTGGAGAGCCCAGCACTTAAAAGGGTAGCCGTTACCGATGTCTGTCGATATAGCGCGTTTGCCAGCGCTCGCGACCTTCCCCGTCTCAACGGCACCCCTTACGGTCCCAATTGCCCGACGAAATAACTGGTAAGCAAGCGACAACAGGCCTCGCACGCGGAGCGATGTTATCGCAAGTGCTCTTCGCGCGACGGTGACGGCCGGGTCGTTCCATCTCTGCTTCAACCGCGTTCGTCCCAAGCGCGAGCGCGAAGCTTGCACTCACACGTCAAACAGACGATGCGTAAGCGATGTTATCGGTTTGGACTCTGTACAGATCAGCGGCGACCGCAAAATCCAGCTGACAATGTCCATGTAATTGCTATCGCAGTACCCCCCCCCCGTTGAGTAGATCTCCCGGATTCCGTTTCTCCAAGCTTGGCAGGTATGCAATAGACAAAAGCGTATGCCAGTTTTCTTTTTTTGCTGCCCCCACTTGCTCCTGCTTTACGAATCTCCCAAATTTCCAGGTTGCCAGGTTCGCAGGTCCACATGAGCATTTCCAGTGCCTGTCGAATTATTTGATAGGTCCTGCAAATGCTAATGTGGACTTATGTCATTGTTCGCACTGTGGGGTGGCTCATCACACTGCTTTTATTGAAATAGCAGTGTTCACGTGCACCGTGCACGAATTAGCTGATGTTCAATGGTTTTTACATATTTTTGTTTTCTTTTCTAAAAATAAGCCTTCTTTGTTATACTGCTCCAAATTTGGGATTTCAGGCTAAAAATTTCAGGTTTTTTTTTTCGTAACCTGCTCCAAATTTGGATTTTTGTGCTTCAAAAACTGCTCCAAATCCTATTTCGCCTGTTGCATCCCTGTTAATGTCTAATGCTTATTTTTTTTTTTCGGCAGGCGTCGATACTTCGACAGCATAACAAGTTTGTCGTCCGCACAACCAGGTAGGTTCCTTCATAAGCACCATGGCTTGAACACTTTTTCTGCTAGTATGTACAGTACAGGTGGATTTAAAAGCAACAGTCGGAGCCCAAGGCTGCCAATGCATGCAGCGCTGCCCATGGGCACTCATGGAAGCAAGGTGTTGCATTGTAGTACAACACGAAAGTGAGGTTGTTTTGAGTAGAATTACTGTTTCCAGTGAGCGTGTCTGTAGGTCAACCTAACTCCAGGAGAGCGCTGCAAGCCTGGCACACTTTGCTTTCGCATTGGCGCACTTGCAGGCTGAGGGATTGCAGCATGGTGAACTATAGGCCGACTAGGTGGTGATCGGAAGTGGCAATCCTGCCTCAAAAGCGTTCTCACCCTCACACTATACTAAAATGCAACACCTTGCTTCCATCGGCAGCACTGGGTGTACTGGCCGCCATGCGTTCTCACTTTGGCGTTTCAATTCACGAGTACTGCTCTACGTGCGATGCACTTATCTGACCTGCACTTGCATCTCATTGTCTCCAGATGGACAAGGCTTCCTTGGAGTCCCGCCTGAAAGGTAGCAACTCCTTGCGACTTTTTAACCACAGCTAACCCAGGTGAAAATTTGCAACTGGGAATGCAACTGGTCCCAACTGGTCCCAGTTCAAATGGTTTATGGAACAATTCCCAGCGGGGACCAGTTGTGTCCCCACTGCAACTGGTCCCAGCTGATCCCAGTTGGGTCCCCACTGCAACTGGTCCCAGTTGTTTCCCCACTGCAGCTGGTCCCAGCTTGTCATTGTTTTTTGTCCGCTTGTCCTATTGTCCTTTTTTGCCCTATTAGAATCAGCCTTGAGTAAGTGTTTCATGGGTGTCCCGTCGTCATGCAGAAGGCCTGCAATATAGCAGCGCCCATGCAATGATAATCACAGTGGATGAATGAGGCATACGTTCAAATATATTTTCATAATCAAAACTACAAATGCTTATGCTGGCCCTTCATGATGTCGGCAACTTTGCCAAGGCAACTATGTCTTGTGTCACTTTCTTCTGGGCAGCCGCAGCGGCATTCGAGGAAATGCCTCCAAAATTCTGAAAATAAACAGAGCCATGAAATCAGAAAAACTGTAACACTTCTTTATTGAACTTTAACTTTGATAGCAATGTGTACAAAGTTGGGGGTACAGTGAAAAATTATCTAGACCTGTGATTCACAGCACATGTTCACAATGTTGCGGAAGGCTGAGTGAAATATTACACACCCAACTGTGGCTTATTGCGTAAAAGAACACAGCATATCTGCAAAATTTTGCGGCAATCGAGGAAGGAAATTAGAAGAGAGGGCAAAAGAAAAAAAATGAGTTGTGCTTTATCCTGTTTACATGCTTGCGTCCTGTGTTCTTTGAGATTCGCCCAAGCATGAACTGCAAACTCGCCCAAGCTTATACATTGTGTGGTTAACACTGAATTACTGCAAACTATTTCAATAATCACTTACAATCTGTATGGTTATCTTTTTCGGGATGGTGGTGACTATTATGCATAGAGCATGCCACTAAATGTCAACTTAAAGATGGCATGAAGTAATTAAATTAAGCTATGGTAGATTCGCGATGAGGCAGTCAGAAAGATATAACAGACCGTAGTCAAGGCAGCCTAGATTCCATATCGTTGCAAGCCCAACACAGCAGTCAGGCTGCAATGAGTTGGCTAAAACACGTGCTGCACGTTACGTGCTTATGCAATTAAGCCAACAGCATTAATAAACCGCACCAATGAACATATGTTACGCACATTTTATAACGAATTATATCGTTCTTGTGATGTTATGTCGAACAAGTTTGATAAGCCGATTGGTGCGCACGCCAACGCACACACCGCGTCGACTGGAGCGTTTTATTAAGAGGCAATAAACGCGTTTTTGGCTCAACACACACGCTGAGCATAAAGTACACAAAGGGTTTGCGAGACTTCAACTACACTCACGAGCAGGGCACCGGTCCTTCAGCCCTGATCTACGCTTATGTTTCTTTGTACATAGAGACAAACACAACAACAAACTGCAACAATATATGTGCGCAATAATTCAACCTCCATTAAAGCGTCTGAACTGAAGCGTCGCTGGTCTCGCTGTCATCAGATACCAGAGACAGAGGACGAGGGACTTGTTTTCCCGATCTTTCTGCTTCGCCCCACGTTTTTAATACAAAAAATAAGGGCAATATCAAACAAAAACTAAATAAGAGTAAATACCATGCACTCAACTCGCCGAACAATCGGAGCACATGGGCCTTGACGTAAGCTTGTTGCTCGTCTTGCCATTATTCTTGGTGCCACTTTGTAGAGTAATAATCCAAGACCATAGAGTTTCTTACAATTATTGTATGAAACTCTATGTCCAAGACATTTGTGGCTGAGTTCTTATGGTGCACGTTGAACATAGCCTTCATGTTCTCGTCGCGGAAATACACTAAAGCAAACACCGTGTAAGCAGGCTTACGTGTCGAGACGCTGCTGTGTTGTCGATTCATTCGCAATTGCATCGTGCGTTTGCACATTTTTCTTTAGTGTGCTTTACCAGTGCCTGTTTACCGCAGGGCAGGTACGGAGACACTGTACTGTCGTGGTCGACACGCAGTTTTTCCATAACATCATAGCCGCGCGAGTTGCTGACAGCGTGCGTTAACGTGATTAGATTATCAAAGTGGCATGATTAGAAAAGCTACGTTGCAACCACGACAGTAAAGTTTTTCCGAACAGTAAAGCGGCGCTGAAAAACCCTTTCGTTGCGCCACGTGTGTCTCGTCACCCTCGCTCGATCATGATCTTCGTTTCAACATGAGAAGCCGATCGAGTGCTCTGCTCAACCGCGGTTAATGAAGCGGAATCACTGTTTATTTGGAGCCTGGATATCAGGCCCGTATCCAGGAATCTTTTTTTGGGGGGGGGGGGGGCACTTGATGAAGGCCTGAGAAAAACACCTATTTTCATTATTTATTTTCGGTAAAACACCCCCTTCCAGGCAGCGCACAATTGGGACCACTTGCTTCCAATATAACTGGTTAGGGTTTCCAACTGGGACCAGCTGCTTCCAGTTCAACTGGTCATGGTTCCCATTGGTGGCCAGTTGAGTTGTAACTGGGACAGCTGCTAACTGGGACCAGTTGAGTTGTGACTGGGACCAGCTGCTAACTGGAACCAGTTGCAACTGGAATCAACTGGGACCATTGGTTTCCAACTGGGGCCAGTTGGACTGCAACTGGGACCATTTGATCCCAGTTAATACCAGTTGGATTCCCAGTTGCACATTTTCACCTGGGAATACTACTGTATTGACTTACCGTATTCTACGTCGCTGCTGGTGTGGAGCTTTTTATAGCAACTATAATTGTAACAGGGGCCATGCACAGCAAATTTATGCATGTTGATTTTATTCTTTGTTTGCCTATATATTGATAACAATATGTAGTATGGCTTGGTGAAGACTGTACCACCAGTAAAAAGAGCCAACATTCGAGCTTTTGAAGTTGTCATTTATTCCGGCACTGCGTTTCCTTACTGACCAGAGCATTGTACATCAACAATGTTTGTCAGTGGATGTAGACTTTATATCAAGGAGTACTGACACGATCTTGAGGCACCCCAAAAGGGACATTTCTCGTTTCCATGGTGTGCACTATCAACACCCTACACACACCGGAGCCAGACAACACGTATAAAATATTTTACTTGGATTTTAAAGTTTTCCTCGGCCAGCATCTGCAAGCCAGCCCCACTGCAATGGACATTATCTTGACAAGTCAACACGGTGCACTGGGTTTGCGAAATCTGCATCCCGAATGCAGCCTAAATCGCAGGAATCGCTGTCAGTCCCTGGATGTCAATTCACTCGTCATTCTTTAAGTGAACCACGTGCGACTGGCAGCAGACTGACAGCTGTTGCTAGTACATATGTCGCGAGCTGTAGTCTTCCTGCGATGTCAGACTTGTGTTGAAACGTCACTCTGAAGCCTCTCCCTCGATATCAAAACTGAAATTACGGTTTTAAGGTAGCGGTATTAAAAATATAGACTGTTTCGCTGTTTGTAAACAAACTGGCGTGCACCGAATGGCCTGCCCAAAAAGTCTTCTGGTGCGGCACTTCCAGTAATACTTTTTCAATTGTCCCGGTGGTGTTTGCCTGGTGTGTTTGAGTTTGTAGCTCTATTATTTCTGGCGCATTCCTTCTGATGTGTTTAGAGCGATGTCTAGCGACTACATGATGGGGCTCGACGACGTCTTACAAGCAGAAACTGCAGTGGCAAGTTGCCTGATCCACTGGATAGAGAAGTTGTACTTTTCGACAGGAGCTAAAAACCTGCCCCCTGTCACAGCTGCAGACATACTTGTGTATATTTGTCCAGGCACAACCTCACGATAAATTGTTTATTGCTGTGGCTGTGTCACACCGAGCAGTTTGATAAAGATTTCGGTCTGACTGAGATAATATAGATGAATGTACAGGCGCCCCAAAAGTAAAACGGAGCACGCGATCTGTGGGCAAACTAGGCAGAACTGCGTGCCAGCGCGCTCTATCAGCAGATGTGCTGGAGATAGAGAGAGTGCGTCGGGGTATTTGGCTGACCCATCGCAATATTGTGATGCCCACCATATCGCCGGCTCTAGTGAAGTCACGCTGCTACCATCACTGCTCGTCAGTGGACACTTTAAATGCTTTATGCATTTCTCTGCCCGCGTTGTGAAGAAATGTTCAGAGGCATGCGCTTTCTGCATCGCGAAGAATGTCAACACTGTCGCCCCTGACAAGCAGTGATGGTAGTAGCAGCAAGACGGTGAGATGGGCTAGTTGGTGAACATTCATTTTGAAGCACAAAGCTTATAAGCGTACATAAAACAAGGACCGAAGATAGCCTGTCAAGTTCTTATATCTTCGGTCCTCGTTTTATGTGCGCTTATAAGCTTTGTGCTTCAAAATGGTAGTAGCGCGGCTTCGCTCGAGCCGGCGATAAGGCAAGTATCAGAGCATCGGGATGGCTGAGCCAGATATGCCGACGCACTCTCTCTATCTGCAGTTTGTCTTCTCATAGAGCGCGCTGGCATGCAGTTTTGAACCGTTTGGCCACAGCTCCCACACTCCGTATTATTACTTTTGAAGCACCTGTACTCGTGTGATGACGTCAGGTGCGGCTGAACCACGCGAACTACTATGGTTCACTCACGAGTACATTATTCACGAATCAAACTTTCAAGTTAACCCGCCTGCATCTACTGCTCACACACACACACACCGAAAGGTACTTCAGCTAGGGTGGGGCGATGTCCATTGGCAGCCAGAAGACAGGCGATGAGTCATTTGCTCGCACAGATGCGAACCCATTTGCAGGTGTCCCTCTCATAAAAAGCAAATGCAACAGCTACGAAACATGGGCACCGCGGACGTACACTGTGCAGCGATTCATGTTGCTTAGGTGTCCCGCGTGTTGCTTCGAACAGTACGCATCACTGATGAGGCTCCAACTACAGAAAGCACCTTTTACGGTTGATTTTCGCCGTTAGCCAGCTTTCACATTTTGCTATCCACTTGATGAGTTGGTGCACTTATCTGCCATGGGTGGAAGACGACTGTGTCAGACGTGTTCCTTGTAATTGGGGACCTACGACTAACGTCTGAGCATCGTCTCGGTGCCATTAGAGTATGCGTTGAGCTTTACTTGCCTTTGATGAAGTGGACAAAACAAATCTATGCACTTTTTGTGGGAATCCAGTTTTCTCGCCTGATCGCTGCAGTCCAGGCGCTCTTTCTGCCTTCATCTCTCAGAAAACAGAACGTTTTGACTTGTGATAGCAAATTAGCTTCGGATCACAGACTGCATCCTGGCACTACATAGCAGTGCCCGAGTTGCGAGCGCTTCATCGGAATTATTCTATCTGCAGAAAACATCGAAACACAAGCAGCCGCGGCCAGCAACGCAGGCTAGAAGCATGCTAAAACAAGGTAAACAGGAAGAATTATAGGGCGCGCTTCCGGTAAACACACATGTTGCCAGAGAATGGCAAGCGCTGGCGAATGAGTCTATAATCTATACATTCTAGAGCTGTGCGAATAGCAAAATTTTGGGTGCGAAGCAAATTCGAATAATAAAGATTGAGTGCGAATCGAATCGAATAATTTCGAATAATTTTCGAATATTTCTCAAACATTTTTCGAATAATTCGAAGTGAAATTACAGAAAAAGTTGCAGAGAATCCATAAGTATGTTCTTGTGAGATAGCAACATGAAAGTGTTTCTTTTCGCGAGGTTCATGAAGCGCTGGTGGGGTCATATTTCATAGTCGTCTTTTTTATCAAGAGTGAGGCAATGTAGAGGCCGAATTGTATTTATGTACATGATTTGGTGCAACCAAAGTATTGCCGACAACACTTTACACGTGATAGGCAGAAATGCCATTTCCTCAGCCTCTCCTTCTCTTTCAACTTCTGTGGAAGGCCAACTGATGTGGCAGACAAGGGTGTGCTCCCTTCAAGTCCGGAGTTCTTATATATCGACGTAGACGTCGATATATAAGAACATATGAAATTTTGGATGCTAAAAAGCTTCGGCGTCCGATTTTTCAGACTTCCTGCCCAAATTTCAGGTCCAAAACAGCATTACTTGAGCCCCCAACTCTGCCACATCTTTCATCTCCATGTTGGAACCAGCGTTTTTTTGAGTTAGTACATTTGCGACCATAGCAGCGCTTCAAAGGCAGCTTTGCCGCAATACCGGGGTGTTATGAGGTGAAGCATATTGAAAATCTAGGGACAACTTCCAAACGGACGTTGACTGTCTCTTGGCCAAGTTCGACCGTAACGGACCTTGAAAGGCAGCTTTGCCGCAATACAGGAGTGTGAGTAGGTGAAGCATATTGAAAATCTAGGGACCACTTCCAATCAGACGTTGACTGTCTCTTGCCTAAGTTCGACCGTAACGGAGCTTGAAAGGCAGCTTTGCCGCAATATGGGGGTGTGATGAGGTGAAGCACATTGAAAATCTAGGGACCACTTCCAACCGGACTTTGTCTCTTGGCTAAGTTCGGCCGTAATGGACCTTGAAAGGCAGCTTTGCCGCAATAGGAGAGTGTAATGAGGTGAAGCATATTGAAAATCTGAAGGGGTCACTTTCAACCGGACGTTGACTGCATTTGTCTTTGGGAAGTTCGAATAGTTCGAATAGTAAAATTTCAGTGCGAATCGAATCGAATAGCAAACACTATTCGAAAAATATTCGAAATTTCGAATATTCGCACACCCCTAATACATTCCCAAGACTACAACAATGTTTTTAGGGTTCTCAACACCCATGTTTTTATTTACAGGGACAACCCGAAACTATTTAAAATGAAAAATATAAATGAATAATCTTGTTCCCCCCTGAATGTTACACCAGTACTCTTTTAAGGGTGATCACTTGTCTGGGACAGTGTTTTCTTGATTTATGACTTAGTCTTGAATTTTTTTTACGAAGTCTACCTAATGCAATAAACATTTTTTTTTGTTAAAAATAACTTGCTCACATGCAGTGGCTGTTCCGCTTGCTTAAAAGATAGTCCAACATAGAAGAACTTGCAAACTCTTGCTGCTTCCTGATTCTTTTTTCAGCACGAGTGGGTGCAGCAGAGAGCTCCTGCCTTCTGAGAGTTCGAGCTCTTCAATCTGTTCGGACGAAGGACCTAAGCCACCGCCCCTGATCTCTCCGGACCTCTCGACCACCACAGGTCCAAAGAAATCGCCGGAACCACATAGCCACGCCGAAGACCGCTATGCTAAGTATAAGCGGTTTATGAGGGAGGAGTTTCCCAAACTTGTTGCAAAAACCCCGTGGGCCCGGTCGGGATCGGGAGTTTTCACCATGCCAGACGTCGTGAAATCTTCGGAAAGCGCTCAAGCATCCAGGAAACGCCCACTTGCAGAGACCACTGAGGCAGCAGAGGTGGGAGAGAAGAGACCTGTGCGCCGTGAAACTCCAAAAAATCTCGGAGCTGCAGGGGAGCCTCGTGAAACGCAAAGGCGCGAGTCTCATACGTCGGAGTCCTCATCAGTGCGCTACTCTCCCATTGAAACCATGAAGCCCACGAGCAATTTGTGGCAGATTTGGGGGACATCTTCGAAGAGAACTGCTCGTCGTGAGAGGAGCCCTGTGGCAGCTTCGAATTCTCAAGAGGAACGCCCTCCCAAAGTGCCTTACACTGGGGCAGAGCCGGCTACAAGGACGGGTGGAGAGGAGGACGAGGACGAGGATGCTTGGATTTGGTCTCTCTGGAGGCAAAGGGAGGCAGATCTTGCAAAGGCTGCAGCGTTGAGGACCACAAAAGCTCCTTCGACAACTCGTCCCAAGATCTCCAAGCCGCCTGTTCGTGAAAGGCGTGGCAAGGAACCACCTAAAGCACCTGAAGGTGAGTGCAATTTTCGTATAAAGTTTACACTGGTCAACGATGTTGCTGCTTAGAGTGGCTGTAGGCAGAAATATTTTACACTGCATGACATTAGAAAGGATCCTATGCAATGGTGAACGCTCCTAAGTATTTGTGTGCCATGCTCGTTGCCCAAGATCAGTTTAGCTACACACTGCTTACGGCCCTTGTCGGTGTGAGCATCAGCTTGAAATGTCACTTGAGAGGAAATCAATTTAGACTATTAACAAAATTACCAGTCTGTAGTTGCAAAGCTGCCACACTTGACCTTAAGAAGAGGCTCGGTAAGCTATGAAATGGAGACTAAAGATTAGTGGGCATGTTGCCTTGGCATTTACACACCTGCTTATCTTAATGTTGTGGATTTTGACAGTCAGCTCGTGTCTGTAGAATTGTTTATGAGAAAAAACATGTGTTGCCTTTTACAGGAAACAAAAACTTGACGAAGAAGTTGGTAAAATTTCTATGCCTAAACAAGGATGTACCAATATGAAGGCTTCAGGACAAAAAGAAGCATGACCCCTGTTTTGCCAAGTGAATGATTATAAAGTCTAGAACGAGTGTTTAAGAGATACAGTTGAAACCCGCAATAACGAAATCGGCGGGGAAAGCACAAAATTTCGCTCTTGCAGGAATTTTGTTGGCACAAGAATGCGGCGAATTCTTCGGCGATGTCCATTTTTTTCCTGCCCTTTTCCACCTCACGGATGATTGCAGCCTTATCTTCCAGCGTGATGAACGTCCGCTTTTTCGTTGGAGGCGGCATCTTCGCAGGCAGCGAAATCGGACGAAGCAATCGCAACATACAGTTCACGTTGCACCAAGCGACCAAGCAAACGCTCCACAAATGGCTCCACACACGCGACCATGTGCGCGCAAAGCTGAGAAAGCCAAGCACAGAGCCAAGCGAACGAACGAAACTCCATGAGGAATGTGGATTTGGCTACGTAGTCCGCGATAACGAGCAGATGTTTCGGCAAGCCATCATCATCATCATCGTCACCAGCTTTAAGTTTTTTTTTGTAAACAATGATGGCGGCTGCTTCTCAAGTGCGCTGTAGCGATAGTTTTGCACAATTTAAGTGTAGCACGAATGCATTTCAGCAGTTTTCGAATGTAGTTAATGTTGCTAGAGTAGATTATTTGCGCACTCGTGCTTCAAAAATTTCGTTAATGAGGGACTGCGGTACGAATACCTTTCGTAGTCGCGAGTTAAGAAATGCATTGACTCCTATGGGCGTTTGCCGGTGTTCCGAAAATATTTTGTTGCGGGGAGAATTTCGTTCCCTCGGGATTTAGTTATCGCGGGTTTCGACTGTATGCTTAATTGGGAGGCCAACCCCGATTTCTTTAATGCGAGGCATGTAAAGTTAAGAAATGCAAGGGTGTTGCTTAAGCAACCACTTGCACAGGACAGCCACTGAACAGACTTGAAAATTAATTTGTTGCATTTCAAAGAAAGCCGAATTCCACTGACCTTCAGAAATAGTACAGTAAAAGCTCGTTAATTCGGATTTCACGGGACTGGAAAAAATGTCCGAATTAACCGAATGCCGAATTAATGAATGAACAGGAAAAACATTAAAATCAGGTTGGAGAAGCATACCTTTATTTGCTGAGGTATTTTGTAATGGTCGTCTGCGTTTTCGCACAGATTCCGGCTTACATTACAATTCTTCTTAACTCTTCCAAATGGCCAACAGCACGCAAACTGTCGGAAGTGCTCAGGCAAACGTCCTCTAATATCAAATGAGCCTCCGAGACTTCCCGTGAGGTGTGATGAGTTCGCGACAGCATTAATAATTCCTTGATCGGGCAGGAGACCAGTCGTGGCGACACAAGCATCAATCACGATGTAGTCCTAGAGGGTCATATCTGTGGGAAGGACAGCATCGAAGGTCGGGCAGTCATCGTCGGTGCCTCGTCGATGCCATCGTCAGCTACTGCCGCATGCTCGGACCTCACATGTAAACACGGTCACAACGGGCGAAGAAAAGAGAACTCTGCAAGAAGCGACAGTGCCGGCACAACACAAGGGAAAATGGCGGCGGAGGCGCATCGGAGCGAAGAAAGAAGACGCCGACGTTCGGTGACGCTGCGATCGCCCCCACTAGTTGATGACGATGGCGATGTCACTCAGGTTTCGGTTTCGCTCCAGTGGTCCAGCGCTGCTTTACCACACTTTTGTGTAGCGGCAGCCGTCAGCATTCGTCCGAATTAAGCGGTGCGAAGCCCAATTCTGACGAATTAACGAAGGTTTGGTCCCATAGATTAACATGCACTTTGGCCGGGACCAATAGAGCCGTCCGAATTATCCGAATTTCCAAATTAACGGGTGTCGAATTAACGAGCTTTTACTGTATTAGCTTAAAACCTCGTAGTTATCGCAGATAACCCAAGAAACTTGAAGTGCAAAGTTGGCAAATCTGTCTGATTTTTCATTTGTGCTGCGTTCAGGGCAGATGTGATGTAGTCTCCAACCAATTTGAAGAGCCAGATTTCTTGAGCTTGTCACTAGTATGGACCTGCCTGCAGCGGTACAATTCACTCGTGCAACTGATGGATAATGGCAGTGATCGTTTAAGCTGCCATTACGTGAATGTTGCTTTATGCAAATAATTCTGATTAACATTTGTGTTCATCTGTGACAGGGATTGTTGTTGCTGTGGCTTGATAAGCGTCTGTTTTCAGTGTCTCTACTACATAAACCTATCAAATTTCTCATTAACTCGGCGTTTGAGCAACGTAACACTTCCTAGTGTCTTTCAGGAAATATTTGCAGTATTTTACTTTGACTGTAATATGCTTAATCTGCTACGGTTTAAAAGTGCGCTGAAGGGTTAGAGCGTTGATAGCGTCATTTATTGATTTCATGCTGAAGGTGTCCCGAATTTATAGATCGTAAAATGTGTAACACTTGTGTAACAGGGACAGCTTTGTCCATTTCAACTAGTCCTTGGGAAGCCTTAGTACAAATGACCCTTGCTGCTAATCTCTGCAAGACACGGAATCAGAAATATTGTTTTTCATTTCAGCAGTCTATAGCAACCATCAATTGAGTTGCACCACATTGTTTCAGGTGTTCAACATAAAGCCAAGCATGTGTTTGTACTGACAAGTTGTATATTGATTATTTTTAAAAATGTAGCTGCAGTAGGATGGATGTGCTTGGATTCATAGATGCGATGTAATTCTTACTTCATGGTTCATATATTTTTCAGAAACGAAAGATGCTGTTGCAGAGAGAAGTTGTATGGCTAATGCTTTTTTTTTAAATTTTTACCATAGGAGTATATACCATATTTTCGGGTGCATAAGTCGCACCTTTCTGTCAGACACACCCCCTACTTTTTACGACTTTCCCAGGAAAAAATGATATATAAGACGCACTTCTGCATAAGGCTCATCTATTTTTAACTCTGTCAACATAGTAAAACAAGACTTTGCACGTAGAGTACACTCATTGCGAAATGCGTGGTCACACAGGGCATTGAATATCTACAAGCAGCAGTATAAAACTTGTAAATAACGTTCGTGAGTAGTTGGATTTACCAAATTTCTGTGGCACATGATGACGATAGTTTTTTGGTTCACCGGATAAGGAACGATTTGCTAAACAGCTTTGCTCTTAGAATTACGATATGACAATGAAAAAAAAAAACTGTAAATGGCGGCCACTGCGGACTGGCGGCCGGGCCGGTCTAAAGCCAGACAGGTGGCAACCCTAAATGGTGTGAGTCATGGTGGTGGCTTTTATTGCAGCCGTAATCTCCATGGCCTCTGTGCTGCTCGAACAGCAAGTAGCTCGCGTCTCCGACCATGCCCACTTCATTGTTATAACAAGATTAGATATCTTTTAACGAATGCTTTCACCTTCAGTTCAACGTACTCGCGAATGAAATATGGACGTATTGGTTTTGCACAATCTCATGACTTTTTGCATATATAAGACGTGCCGGCTAGAATGTCAGGAAAAAATGTGCATCTTACACGCCGGAAAATACGGTAGATCTATTTGGATGTATAGATGTAATGTAATTCTTACTTTTCAAAAGGAAGCATAGATTTCTGTTACAAACAAGTAAGCTGCATATTGACAAATGTTTTTGACATAACTGCAATGTGATTGATGGGTTTGATGCTATGTAAGCTTTAAATCTTACTTCATGGTTGCTTTTGTTTCAGGTGGCCCGCAACGTGAAGTGAAAGATGCCGCTGCACAGACGTGTAAGTTATATATGTAACCAAATGAGGGCAATATACATGTTAATGTAAATGTAAAGCGTACAGGTGATTTTAAAAAGTGACTGCAAATGTGGTATCACTGATGCATTTGATGCATGAATATTGAAGTCAATGCATCGCAAAATGATTTGGTTGATAGAAAGTTATTGCTTGCAAGAATGAAATATTGTCCTTTACCTATATTTTTCTTTTTTGAAGGAATCCATTTACTGAAAAAAAAAATCATCCTGTCTAGTCGCATGCTCAAAGGGACAATTATAGATACGCATGTGTTTTTCTGCCTTTATAATGCTGTCGCCTTGTGCGCCTGTCCCTGGATCAGCATAACAGACGAAGCAGTGTTGTGGTAAAGCACATTCTTAAGGGGGCATGTGTGACTTGATTTCCTTCAAAATATCCAGCTTGTTATTGAAATGGTCAATACCTGCCACCTGGTTCAGAGTTACAAGCATCCTTTTTGATAGCTCCCTCTCACATTTTGTACCAGAGTGTGCTTGTGCTGTACACGTTCCTGTAAAACAGGAATGAAAGCTCGTTCCTCGTTCTTTCCCAATCTTGGAACAAGTTCCCGTTACATTTCGAAAACTGGAATGTGTCGTCACATTAACGTTACATTTGACTTTTTAATGAAAATATAGCGCCAGATAATCCTGAGGCGAAATAGAGCTGTGCGAATAGCAAAATTTTGGGTGCGAAGCGAATTCGAATATTGAAGTGTGAGTGCGAATCGAATCAAATGTTTTTCGAATATTTCTCTAATATTTCTGGAATATTTTTCGAATACTTCGAAGCTAAATTGCATAAAATAAAGTTAAGAGAGAATTCCTAAGCATATTTTAATGATAGCAACATGAAACTGTTTCTTTTCGCTAGGTTGGTGAAGCACTGGTAGGGTGGTGTTTCATAGTTGTCTTATCAAGAATGAGGCAATGTAGAGGCCGAATTCTATTTATGTACATGATATGGTGCAACCAAACTGTTGTCGACAACACTTCACACGTGATAGGCAAAGATGCCATTTCCTCAGCCTCTCCTCCTCTTTCAACTTCTGTGGAAGCCCAACTAATGTGGCGGACAAGGGTGTGCTCCCTTCAAGTCCGGAGTTCCAAATCTGCCTCTTAGACGTCGATATATAAGAACGTCTGAAATTTTGGATGAAATTTCGGACTTCCTGCCCAAATTTCAGGTGCAAAACTGCATTAATTGAGCCCCCACCTCTGCCACATCTTTCATCTCCATGTTGGAACCAGCGTTTTCTTGAGTTGATACATTTGCTACTGTAGCACAGCTTGAAGGGCAGCTTTGCCACAATACCGAGGTGTGATGAAGTGAAGCATATTGAAAATCTAGGGACCACTTCCAATCGGACGTTGTGTCATGAGTAAAGGGGCACGGGGCGCGTGCCGGACAGCGCAAGGCGTCGATGGTGTGCGGGGAATGGAAATGTACCCGATGGTGTGCACCCTCGCCACGTCGACGCAAGCCATTGGCCGTAGAAAGGCGCGTGCCACGCGACCCGAGCCGAGGTGAGAGACCACGGAAGAAGAGTTAGTCATTGTCCGTTGGAGTCGTCGAGGAGCAAGGTGGTGGAAGCCAGCGTCGCGTCCGCGACGGGAACGGCAGGGCTGAGTTCTGGAGGCAGCGTTGTGCATGCCCCGGGAGGGTGGCCGTCGACCTCGGGGTCTACCGAGCGAGGCGTCCTGGGCTTGCGGCAGCCTCAGCACGCAGTTCTCGTGGCACCTGCAGCACTACCACAGCTCGGCAAGACGACGGCGACCCACCAGCAATCACTGGAGAGCCACGTCGACAGTTCGACCCGGTGGCACCAAGGGGAGGCCAGGAGGTAGGCCTAACTGGACGAGACGGATGTTCTCGACGAAGGGCCGGAGGATCGGCGACGAGGAAGACTAGCGACGCAGCGGATCGACGACGACGACCCCAAGACGTCGACAGCAGCGGCGACGACTGGGCAGGGCGTCGATCTTCGCATCGAATCGAGGCGACGGGCAACACGAACCGTAAGAACGTTCGATTCGCGTAGCGAGACTGAGGCGCCATAGTGGCCAGACTTTAGAGTGTGTCGAAGTCAAGCATAGCTTGTAGGCTTTGCGATTTGTTAGAGATTGCGCGCTAGAGCGTCATGTTTTCTAACGTTACTTTTTGATGTAAATTTTTTTTTGGTGTTAACTTCTTGTTTGCAGTGTTGCGTTCTATAAAGTGTGTTTGTCGTGACGCCACGGTCACCCGCCTCGTTCACTCTCCCAACTCCATCACACATTGCAAGCGCTCCCGAGATACGTGACATAATAAGTGGCGAGCCTGCCAGGATTTTTCCAGCGTTTGGCCCAGTTACGTACCGTCGGGGGTTGCAAGGATGGATTGGGAGAAATTGGCGGCCGTGGCCAGAGACTGCGAAATGAATAAGGAGGAGACGATGAGGTTTTTCGAGAACGCTCAGAAAGAGCGCGAAAGAGAGTACGAGCGTGAGAAGGAACGCGCGCAGAAAGAACAGGAACGCGAGAAGGAGCGTGCGCGTGAGGCGCGGGAGCAGCATGAGCGCGAGAAGCAGATTCTTGAGCTCAAGTTGAAGTTAGCCGAAATAAATGTCGCTCCGCGCAACGACGCTAGTCGCGCGAGTACCCCGACGACGGCGTTGGACAACTCGACTACTCCCAGGCCTAGACAAATTTGCCCGCGTAAGCTGATGGCGCCCTTCGATGAGCGAAGGGATGACCTCGATGCATACTTGCATCGATTCGAGAGAATCGCAGTAGGGCAGGGTTGGGAGAGAAGTGAGTGGGCAAACGCCTTGAGTCTGTGTCTAGTGGGGGAGGCGTTGAGTGTGTTTGGCCGTATGCCAGCACACGAGTCTCTGGATTACGACATAGTAAAAAAGACTTTATTGGAGAGGTTCCGGCTAACAGCCGAGGGTTTCCGGGAGAAGTTCCGAACATGTAAGCCCGAGGATTCAGAAACTGGCAAGCAGTTTGCGTGTCGGCTAGCAAACTATTTTGATCGCTGGATAGAGCTGTCCGAGACAGAAAAGACGTATGAAGGGGTCCGCGACAGAATGGTTGCTGAGCAATTTCTCAACAGGTGCAGCAAGAACTTAGCGGTATTTTTGAAAGAGAGGAAGCTAAGCACAGTAGAGGAGATGGCAAAGCAAGCGGACCAGTTCGTGGAGGCTCAGGGTCTAAGGAACTTAGAAAAAGGCGACAGAGGCGATCACAACGAAGAAGAGAGCAACAGTGAGGTCCCAATGGGTAAACAAAGGGCACAGCAGCGGTGTTTCTTGTGCAATCGACTAGGGCATATAGCTATGAACTGCCGCACTAGCACTAGTCAACAAGAATCCCACGTTACCTGCCAATTGTGTCAGAAAAGAGGGCACAAAGCGAACGAGTGTAGGAATCGACCGGTAGAGCGTACTGCGTGTGCAGTGAAGTCAGAAGAGAAGGAAGAGGTAGTTGGTGCAGTGATAGATAGGTCGGAAGGTGTTAATATGCCAGTTGTGGAGGGTAAAGTAAATGGCAAACGGGCAACGGTGCTGAGGGACTCAGGAGCGGATACTGTGTTGGTGAGGAGAAGTCTGGTGAATAAAAAGGATTTCACAGGGAGAATAGGCACAGTGGTCTTTGTAGATGGATCCAAGAAGGAGTTACCCGAGGCGAAAATAAGGTTAGATACTCCTTATTTCGTAGGTGTACTCACAGCGAAGTGTATGGAAGATCCCATCTATGATGTGATATTGGGAAATAGGCCAGGGGTAAGAAGGGTGGATGACCCAGTACAGCGTGAGAAATATGCTAAACAAAGGAAACAGGTAACTGGAAGCCCCAAGAGCATTGAAGCTAGTAGGGGGAGTGGGAAGAGCGAGGCACGAGGCAAGGATAGAGTGCCAATGTTGGAGTGTGTAGGTGTAACCTCTGAGGAGTTCTCAAATGAACAGAGGAGGGACAGAACTCTGAGGCACGCGATAGATAGGATTGGCCGTAAACCAACCAGAGAGGGATGTAGAGACGGAGTGTCCTACGAATCAGTCAAGGAGTTAATTTTCCGTAAGTTTTGGAAAAGAGGGACACTAATTAGACAACTGATGGTGCCAGCACGTTATAGACGGGCCATTTTAGAGCATTGGTATGCGAATGGGTTCAGAGATACACAGAACCTGCGTGGGGAGGTGACGAAGGAGGCATTTTGGCCAGGCATACAGAAAGATGTCAAGCACTTTGTGCAAAGTCACCAATGAAGCGACGGATTGTGGCATGGTGTATTCTCGTACCTTGGAGATTTTAGTGTTCTGGACAATGAACATGTGGTGTGTAGAACTAATGATAGTGGTGTTGTATGAACTATGTGCGGTGAAGTAAATTGTGAGTGAAAGTGCGTGACAAAGTGGGGAAGTGAAGGTGTGCATAGGTCAAGCAAGGAAAGAGGAGCACAAGCTACAAGACACTATCAGAAGAGCAGAGGGCCATAACCCTGAAGAGGAGGACCAAAGCAGTTTTTTAAGAAAAAACTCTTAAAAGGGGGCCCAATGTCATGAGTAAAGGGGCACGGGGCGCGTGCCGGACAGCGCAATGCGTCGATGGTGTGCGGGGAATGGAAAAGTACCCGATGGTGTGCACCACCCGCCACGTCGACGCAAGCCATTGGCCGGAGAAAGGCGCGTGCCACGCGACCCGAACTGAGGTGCGGAACCCCAGAGGATCAAGCAGTCATTGTTCGGTGGAGTCGTCGAGGAGCA
Organism: Rhipicephalus sanguineus; assembly: GCF_013339695.2. NCBI lineage: Eukaryota > Metazoa > Arthropoda > Arachnida > Ixodida > Ixodidae > Rhipicephalus > Rhipicephalus sanguineus. The sequence continues at coordinate 22,973,611 of NC_051182.1, forward strand.
AGGTGGTGGAAGCCAGCGTCGCGTCCGCGACGGGAACGGCAGGGCTGAGTTCTGGAGGCAGCGTTGTGCATGCCCCGGGAGGGTGGACGTCGACCTCGGGGTCTACCGAGCGAGGCGTCCTGGGCTTGCGGCAGCCTCAGCACGCAGTTCTCGTGGCACCTGCAGCACTACCACAGCTCGGCAAGACGACGGCGACCCACCAGCAATCACTGGAGAGCCACGTCGACAGTTCGACCCGGTGGCACCAAGGGGAGGCCAGGAGGTAGGCCTAACTGGACGAGACGGATGTTCTCGACGAAGGGCCGGAGGATCGGCGACGAGGAAGACTAGCGACGCAGCGGATCGACGACGACGACCCCAAGACGTCGACAGCAGCGGCGACGACTGGGCAGGGCGTCGATCTTCGCATCGAATCGAGGCGACGGGCAACACGAACCGTAAGAACGTTCGATTCGCGTAGCGAGACTGAGGCGCCATAGTGGCCAGACTTTAGAGTGTGTCGAAGTCAAGCATAGCTTGTAGGCTTTGCGATTTGTTAGAGATTGCGCGCTAGAGCGTCATGTTTTCTAACGTTACTTTTTGATGTAAATTTTTTTTTGGTGTTAACTTCTTGTTTGCAGTGTTGCGTTCTATAAAGTGTGTTTGTCGTGACGCCACGGTCACCCGCCTCGTTCACTCTCCCAACTCCATCACACATTGCAAGCGCTCCCGAGATACGTGACACGTTGACTGTATTTGTTTTTGGGAAGTTCGAATAGTTCGAATAGCAAAATTTCAGTGCGAATCGAGCGAATAGCAAACACTATTAGAAAAATATTTGAAATTTTGAATATTCGCACACCGCTACTTATAAGCGTCTTCCATCTCGCGTACTATGCCCAGAAATGACCTCATTGGTCCGGACTTATTCACAAAACTGCGAGGGAATATTGCGATTCGCGAGAGAAGCTGTCGTCAAGAGAGGAGGGCGCAGTGCTCATTCTGTGAACTAGACCACAGAATAATCCCTTCCAATTTGTGAGAGAAACCCGTCGTCAAGAGAGGTGGGCTGTTCGGGCTACGGCGATGCCTGGTGTGCACGGTCCACAGCACAAGTCTCTTTGGTGTGGTCCACAAAATAACACTGCACTTTATTTCGTGGTCTGGTCCACAGAATAAAGCTGCGGTTTATCCTGCGGTCAGGACCACAGAATAGTCACTGCATTCCCTATATACTCACTGACCTTAAATCTATTAAACTAGAGCCACATTTGAATTACGTATGCAGATAAAAATGTTGCACTTTTTCTCGAAGGCACATTGCTGTCAGCTTCAGTTATTGTTCGTTTAGATGACGTGTTTATCTGTAATTCACTATATCAATTAACTTGTAAGAAAAACTGGGTCGTCTTGGGTTCTTTACAGGAGCACTTTGCTGCTGTACTTAGCTGCAATTTTAACGAGCGGTATTTCTTGCAGCGTTTATGTGCATGGTCGGAAGGAGCATCCAGCTGGACAGAACAGCAAGAAAGCGCTTGCGTGAATGTGAGTGATGGTGGTTTCTTCTGTTGTTGGCATTTGTCATAGCTGTGAAATTTTTTTTTACTAGAAAAGTGTGAATTACCTGGCGAGGACATATTTCAGGATCAAAATAATTCTATCCTTATAATACACTAGCCAGAGTCTTCATTTGAAGTCACTTTAGCCATCTAATTAAAGTTATCAAAGCATGTTCTTGGGCAAGTTGGTTCATATTGCCACGCATTATATTTTGAGGTATTCGGGTTTCATCCACAAAGACTGGTAGCAACGCTTGGCACTGACCACAGCACAATCTTCGAGATGCTTCACAATCGTTTGAGATCGTTATGATTGCGTGCATGATGCGAATAGCAGAGATCATCCGGGAGCTTACGCGGCCACCAGCAATAAAGCTGGAATCTTCTATAACACATGTATAAAAGCCAACGCGCTTCACCACTTGGCAGATTATCGACCGCGGACGCTCTGTTCGCGCTATCAGTGCATAGTGTATATTGCTTGTAGTTTGACTTTTTGTCACCAGGGCACTAGTTTGGCCAAATAAAGTTACGTCTAATAGCTTTGCTGCAGTCTTCACTGTCACGACCATGTGACAATATTGTGCAAAGTGGTAACGACTCAACACATGGCAAAGAAACAAGGACAGGAAATAGCATTTTTTCTGTCCCTGTTTCTTTGCTCTTTGTTGTATTGTTACCATTTTTTGCAATAATCAATGAAAGTCTACGATATTCTGAAGGGATGCTTATGGATTTATAGTTTCCACATCACGCTGCATTTGTTCCTTAGGAAATGTTTGAGGGTGGCTCAATGCCTCCTTTAGATCTAGCAACATTGACTTGAATGATAATAGCACACAAACTGGGTGTTGGAATTTGTGTCCAAATTATCTTTGACCACCTTGTCCTGATAAGGTAAGGCACCTTGGTCGAGACACTCATTTTCAACCAAATGTAGCTTGTTACCTTCAGTGAAAATTTTCGGAATTATGTTCTGTGTCATCAGGTAAGGAAACGTGGTATGCCTGAGTAACATGCCACTCTGCTCTCATTTAGCGATTGTAACATGTGTGCTCCTGCCACTTCTGTCCAGCTGTTCTTGTGAATGGTGAGAAATCCCACTGTTTAATTAACTGGGAAATTAGTGAAACAGCTGCCGATGCTTCTTTCTTTAAGCTCGTTTTCTTTTTTTTTTCCTGGTAACACGAGTGCATCTCATTTTGTGCAGCATTTCACGTCAAGGAGGAGGACGTGCAGTTCGTACAAGCTCTTGGTGATGCCCGTGTCACCTTTGGCCACTATTTTAATACTGGTACGGCTACCGTGGGCGTCATGAGACTAGGTCCGCATTGCGATAAACCCTTGTCTGCCAACAGTGAACATGATATGGTTAGTATCCTACATGTAACTTGATTTCATTACTGACAATTTAACCTGATATTTTCGTGTGCTGCTACGCCTATGGACAAACATTCTTTTGTTCTAAAGCAATAAACTTGTAATTATGTCATATTTCGGGTGTGGAATGTCATGCTCATTAATTGCGAGTCAGTTTCACAGCCAGGAACATATTTTTGCTGAACCACACTCATTGAGTTATGGGATGCCCTGGGCATCCCGTAACACCGGTGTACAACACTTGTCAGCCGTCCGCCACAGTGGATCGGCGGTTACTGTGCTTGGCTGCTGACCCAAAGGTCGCGGGTTCGATCCCGGCCACGGTGATCGCATTTCGGTGGAGGCAAAATGGTAGAGGTCCGTGTACTGTGCAATGCGGGTGCACGTTAAAAGAACACCGGATGGTCGAAATTTCCGGAGGCCTCCGCTACGGCGTCCTTCGTAATCGTATCTTTGTTTTCGGACGTAAAACTCTAGAGTGTTATACTTGTGAGCCCCTTTTAATGAAAAGCAACCTGTTCTGTCTAAGCATAGTGTTCTTTGGTTGCTAATCCTTGCATGTGTATGTTGCACTCATTCTGATAAGCAAGTGCTGCTGACAGGAGCTTCTTGTTTACACAGGGTAAACTGTTAATGGCAAATGTTGAGGGTCTTGTTATAGCATGCATCTTGTATCAAATGAGCCTAGTCAAGTATTTTGTAAGGCAATCCTTGATTTTCTGTTTTCAGTTTTTGTATGCTCTTGACGATGGAGTGACCGTAACTACATTGGGAGGTACCAGGATGTCCATCCCAAAAGCATCCACATACTACGTCTGCAGAGGTTTGTTTGCAAAATTTATTTGCTACTTGTTTTATTCGTCAGTGCCTTTTACATAAGCGCATGCTTTTTGTTTCTTTCTTTTTCAAATTCAGGCAACATTCTATGTGTGATGTCCTTGCATGTCTGCGCTTGCTTTTTGAAGGGTACCCGAGCTGAAATTATACTGTGCTTGCAAATGTTACGTAAGACTAAGGCCGATATTCACAAACCAACCTTATCCTTATCTTTTACCCTCCTTACCTTTTGGCTACCTTAATGCGTTTGATAAACAAACCTTGGGCCTAAGTCCAACCTTTCTTTAACCTTATCGCCGTGAATAGGTGGCGTTTCATAAGGTAGCCCGGCTGTTACCTTAAGGCGCCATTTATGCGGCGCAATATGGCTGATTACGCAAGCACTTTACAAAGTCAATAGATTTCGTCGCACTTTTAGCAAGGGTGACGTACGCCATCGGCGTCCACATGGGCAATTAACGCTGAGAGTGCTCGGGAACCGTCAAAATTCCGTGGAGTTCAGCGTGACGGTGCGGTGCTGAGCAGATTGAGATTTTCGAAGCGAGCACTTCTCCAGCGTGTCCCCGAGCATGCTGCTGGAAAGGAGCCCCCACTATGGTGGTTTTCCCATGCCACCACTCCTTCAGCTGCTGGTGGCGCTCCTTTTCTATGGCGCAGGCACTCTTTTCAAATTGTGGATGGTGACTTGGTGGACATACCCAAGACACTGCCCCACATTATTAAACGTGGGAAAAAATTATTGCGGGTACGGCATGGAAGAGACAGTGTTTCACTGCAGGATGAGATTTTTTCTTTCTTGCACTCGCGTAGCCGGTGCTCAGTCGCTCTTGCTGTTAAACTTTTCTTTGCGCTGCTCCCACTTGCTTGTTTTCCTTCAGTAACACCGCGTGCAATCACGATGCGATGCTTTCAATTTTATTAGCAGCACTGGATCTTCAGTAAAATTCAATTTTCGCTTTTCTACTGACGCAAGATGTAACCAACTAGGATGAAGAAGTAAATGAATACGTGCACACTCGAAAGCAAAGCATTTATATGACACGCACACGTGCAGGCAGACAGAAAAACCGCTCGCAACTTCATGCGTCTGTCGGTGCCCTCGCACAAACGAGCACTTGGTGAACCGGGGCGTCTGTCACCACGTGCTGCCTCAGCGGCATCAGCAGCGCGTCTGCACGAACAGCTGGTTGCTATGACTATAGTTTACTATAAATACTCTGGCACTAATGTGTATGGGAGCTACAATGTATGGCGCCTCAGCTAGCATGGGAATTTATTTATTTATTTATTTATTTTGTTACCCTCAATCGCCGAAGCTTTACAGAGGGGAGTGGGTTACAACATGAAAAATACAAAACAACGAAAAAAAAAAAAAAAAAATCGGATGACTAGGGAGAGCTATCACGAAATAGGTGAACTGATAAAGAATGACGAAAGAGGGAGTGATCAGAGATGGAAACGATGTCACCTGGTAGCTGATTCCAATCGTTTGATGTGACCGGTATGAAGGAGCAAGAAAATGTGTTTGTGTAGCAGAAAGTACCTTTAACCTTGTGTTCGTGGTCGATCCGAGAGGAGCGATATGTGGGAGGCGTAATGAGCTCGTTACGCAGTGATGGATGATGGTAGGTCTTATGGAAAAGGCAAAGGCGGAAGTACTTGCGACGCAGTGATAGAGGTGGCAGTGACAAATGGTGCTTCATTGCTGTTACGCTTGATGTACGGTGATAATCCGATAGAATAAAACGTGCAGCGTTATTTTGAATTAGCTCAAGGTGCCTAATCAAGTTTTCGTGGTGAGGGTTCCAGATTGCAGCAGCGTACTCCAATTTCGAGCGCACGAGGGTTTTATAAAGAAGCATCTTCAAGGAAAGTGGGGCGTTGCTAAAATTTCGACGTATGTATCCCAATGTACGGTTAGCACTGTTCGTGATGACGTTAATATGGGCATTCCATGTTAGATTGAAAGAAATGGTAACGCCTAAGTACCGGTATGACGACACGTGGTCAAGATAAACATCACCCAGTTTGTATGTTGAGGAGTTATTAAACTGGCGGGAGACGGTCATTAGCTTGCATTTTTTGGGATTTAATTTCATAAGCCATTTATCGCACCAATTCCTAATGTTATTTAAGTCTGTCTGCAAGATGTTCCTATCATCATCGGTACGTATTTCTAGATAGTACGCAGATACTATTTCTAAACTTGGTTCTTTCGGCTCCATTTGGCTCCGTGTGGCAGGGAGCCACATTTTCGCAAGACAGAATTCAGCAAATGTTCAACAGTTCCACTTCCCCACCTTAACCTTTTAGGCTCACCAATTTCAAATAGGCTCACGAAGTTCACAACGATCCATTCTTTTATCTGGAACAAACACCAAAACACATCAATAAACAAAGCCACAAGTGCATTCGAAGCCGCAAGCGCGAGGATTAGGTAAATCTGTGAACTACCCATCATTCCCATGGTTGCTTAACGATCAGTGCCAGAGTTCTCTCTAGTTAATATTGGGAAACTCTATGGCTATGACAACGGTAAAGTGTTAACAAACAAATGGAGCACACGGCGTGGCCAGATATGAGACGCATTCTTTCTGCAAGTTGCACGGACATGCGTTCTTGCACTTATTTCATTATTTTGATGTACATGAAGCTATTTTTTCTCGATAATAAAACGCACAAAGAGCCGGCAAGAGTTCGTAGCCTCGCTCCCATGCTCGTTCCTTATGACAACGAGGCCACCCTCCTCAAGGCTGCCTTGAAACCGAATCAGTGTTTCTGAAATGCACGGTGACCTTTTCTTATCCTTAAACTTTTCTTTTCCTTTTGAAAGGTCGTTTTATAGCACTAAGTTAAGGTTGGTTTGTGAATACTGGCCTAGGAAAAAGCAGGGCTTAGGAAGAGCACTTAATTGGCATAATAAAGTAGGTAATTGAGTGTTGGTCTTTTGCATCCTTTATGGGCCATGACAAGGTCGGAAGTATTCACCACAGCATTACTAGCCAACCGTGCATTGTTTAGATGCTTCAAGTTCCTTAAAAAGACATTCCGTTTTGAACGTCCTTCTGTTAAAAACTGCATTGACCTGCAGAACATTTGCAGAGTGTCTGGATTACTCCTTCGACTTTGCAACTGCAGGACAATTGACTTTTGAGCTGGCCGACTTTTAAACCTATTAACTGCTGTTGGTGTGCGTATGAACAAATAGCCTTTCGGTGCTACCCTACCGCCATGGTCCAGTGGGTAGACACTAGACAGCCAGTTCAACTGCGAGACAAGCTTTAAAGCAGCACCCCGTGCAATACACTATTGGGTGAAGAAACAAGGACAGAAAAAAAATGCTCTTTGCCGTCCTTGTTTCTCCGCCCTTTATCACGTCGTTACCATTTTGATAAAAAATTATTACCAACAAACGCTATGAACAGCAATAAGTTGTGTATTTGGGTTGGTTGGTTTATGATTAAATGTAGAAAACGGTGCCAAATAATGGGACGAAGACAGGACAGCACCGTGGTTTGTGTCCTTTCTTCTGATGGAGCTTGACACAGGTGCGAGTGTGTCGGTTGTCTCGGAGGTCACCTTTCGCCGCAAGTTCCCGTTCGCGTGCCTGGAACCGTCAACTTTCCTGTTGAAAAGCTATTCGGGCGAGCTCGCTTCTTTCAAGGGAACCCTGGCTGTGTCGGTGTGGCTTGGCAGCCACGAGTGTGACGATCTGCTACACGCCATCTCGGGCCGCTGCCCATCCCTCATGGGGCGGGGCTAGATGAAAGGACTGGGAATAGAACTTCGCAGCACGATGGATGTCAACGCAGTGTCGTCTGTTCAGGACATTATTGCGGAGTACCGCAGTGTCTTTGACGACGAAGTGGGGACTTTCAAGGGCGTCGCTGCAAAGACGACTCTTCGGGATAATCAAAAGCCGAGGTTTTTTAAACCTCGCCCTGTCCCATTCGCGATGCTTGATTGCATAAACGACAAGCTGCTTCGCATGGAATGCACAGGCATGCTGCAACACTGTGAAGACCTCTGAGTGGGCTGCACCGACTGTGCCCATTTTGAAACGAAAGCGAGCGACCAGCCAAGCAACTGCCTTTATTTGAGTTCACGCGCTCCACGAACTGCGCTGTTGGACATGAGCCGTTAACACATGATGTGGCGCCATCTGTCGTGCTCCTCGGCCAAACGCATGGCGAGACGTCGCACTCCTCCCCACCCACACACTGGAAAGACTGGTCTAGCCATGCGTTTGGCCAAGGAGCACGACAGATGGCGAGACGTCACATAAACACAGACACGAGAAGGCACATAGGAACAACACACAGCGCTATGTGTCTATGTGCCTTCACGTGTCAGTGTTCCCTTTCACGCTACACCAAAAGCCTTTCGTATGAGTAACCTTTCATATGAATGGTAATCTACCACTATCCCTCAAGAGGAAGGTATATAACAGCTGCATCTTACCGGTACTTACCTACGGAGCAGAAACCTGGAGACTTACAAAGAGGGTTCAACTTAAATTGAGGACGACGCAGCGAGCGATGGAAAGGAAAATGATAGGTGTAACCTTAAGAGACAGGAAGAGAGCAGAGTGGGTCAGGGAACAAACGGGGGTTAAGGACATCATAGTTGAAATCAAGAAGAAGAAATGGATATGGGCCGGGCACGTAGCACGTCGGCAGGATAACCGGTGGTCATTAAGGAACAGAAAATTAGGTGGGTGGATGAGATTAAGAAGTTTGCAGGTATAACGTGGCAGCAGAAAGCACAGGACCGGGTTGATTGGCGGAACATGGGAGAGGCCTTTGCCCTGCAGTGGGCGTAGACAGGCTGATGATGATGATGATGAGTAACCGACAAGCCCACATTGCAGCCCTCGATCATCGAGACAACACTGCCAGGCAGCGCAGAACTTCTGAAACCTGAAGTCATCAACGATGTAAAAGAAAATCTCGAAGCACTGCGCAAGAAGCAAAAAGTGTATGCAGACATTCATGCAGCAGCAGCCCCTGAAGTGAAAGAAAGATCCAGTGTTGGGGTGTTCGACAGTCACCGAAGATGGATCCTAGGAGCAGTTGTTGGAAATACTCCCCATCCAAGATCTCTCATCGTGTAGACAGCTAGGGGGAACCTCGGGAAAAAAAGCATGTCCTTTATTAGACGTACCAAAGCCAATTTGGAAGGCTAGAAGACTGCAGTTCCCGCTGTGAGTCAACCGCACCCTGCTGGCCAGAGAGACTGACACTCCCCCGGCCAGTGCAACAAGAAACGAGGAAACCGACACTCATTTCAACAAACATGCATTGAAAAAACCATAACTAGAGCTGGAAGACTAGTGAAAGCACCAGTACAAACGAACCTCTAACGCAAACAAAAATGGGGATGTAATGGAGGCCACACTGCAAGCATCATTACTACTTCCCACCTCTCCCAGGTCCAAGCATGGCCCGCTCCTTGTAACCTATGTATAATGTTACTAATAAACAGTTCCAAACACATTAGTCTGTGCTGTGCTCTTTCTGAAAGATGCGGTGCTTTGAGTTTTTCAAGACTTCCTGCATCCTGTGTGGTGGTCACTTGCTCTTAACCCATATATGCCCAGTGTCCTACATACAGGATGCTTCTTTGATGTCCTCTAACATCGCTATTTCTTTAGCGGATGACGAGCGCCACCTACAACACATCAAGCAGGCCTCGTTCTCAACGTGTGCAAGCCTAGACATTTCTTGCTTTTCATGCTGCCACGTGCCGACCGCTTTCTTTTAGAAGACGCGTGCTTTGTATGAAAGAAGCCACGGAGAGGAGGAAGTGCAATGTCGGTGTGCACGTGAAATGTTTCAAAGCTTACCACACCTGCACATATCACCCCTAATGCCCAGTGTCCTGTATGTATAGGACGTCTTGAAGAACCGTGTTACGTTTACCTGGCAGTAAATAAAGAACTTGTGCATTCTTTTGAGGGTAGAAATACACTTTTTGTGAAAAGAAATATTTGTTTTGTCAATTGTTCAGAGTTTGGGCATATATGGGTTAAGGATAAGCAGCCACATAAAGATCAGCTGTTGGTAATGAGGATTTACTTAGAGGCCTTTCATTTTATTACAAAATAACAGAAACCTTATTCTGTGTTTTTTTATTTGCAGGCTTGCCTTTTACACTGCAGAATTTCGGCGTGACAACATCCAAGATCCTCTATGTTCTCACAAAGCCGAGCGAGGCGGATTCAAGGGCATGAGTTTTTCCTGGACACATGATGGAAACCTAAACACAACTCTGCTTGCAAAAAATGTGCGTTTTTTTTTTTTTTTTTGCTACTTCTGTAGTTTTATCCGGTTACAAGAACTGTGGCCAACTTTCAAATGCATTTTTCTTGATGTCACAAGGTGTTTCATTTTTAATTTTTTGCATTGACAAACTCGTACGTACTAAAACATGTTTTCTTCAACATTGTCATGAGCCAAGTGTACAAATATTTAAATTGCATGCCATGTACATAAGTTTCAGTGCACTAATTTTCCTAATAAGAAAACAATCCAGACAAGTTTTTTTAGTTTTTATTTTAAGGAACTTGCCCTACATTTCGAGGCCCTTATGGCCTCTTCTTCAGGGGGTGACTGCCCGGCAGGCTGTGAAGCTAGTGCTTTTTAGCAGCTGTGTTGCTTTCCACCGTTGTCTTCCCAGCCGCTCTTGTCAATGCATTGTCTTCCCCATTGATTTCAAAGGCCGTGTACATGTACACGCTCGGCAGTGTTCTTGTCGACAGTTTGATATTTCCCGATGTCGTTTGTATATGCCACGATTCCAAGTATTGTCATGTCTTTTATTAGTGTGGCTGCCTTCAGTTTCGATGACCCGGGCGGCGTTGAAGTTGATGTGATGGTCCAGCTTCTCACTGTGTTCTTCCAGAGCGTTTCCTACTCCATCGAAGCTACGTACATCATTTCCACGCCTGCCAACTCTTCCGAATTGTCCGGGAGACTCCCGAATTTGGACCTAATCTCCCAATTTTACGAATGTCGTCTCGAATCTCCCGAAAAGTGGCCACCACAGCAGAGGTGGGTTGTTTTTTTCTCTTTCTTTAAGATCATACGCATACGTCAGCCTTTCCTGCTGCGGCAGTGGCGGTGCTGCGGAAGAGCACTCGCCACCACACGTCTATTTCATTGTAACCATATCGTAGAGTACTGCTGAGTACTTTCTAGGCACTGCGCATCTGGCGAAGGCTGGCTGTGAGAAGCGCTCGTCACCGTGTCGAAAGAATGCGAGGGAAAAGGTAGTCTCAACGAAAAAAAGACTGCCAAAAGTGAACGCCCACCGGAGCCGCGGCGCTGTATGTTCACGAGCGCTCCGATAACGAGACGGCGAGACTGTCGAGCACATTCCATTTTCCAAAGGAGGGGTGGCCGGCAGACCGGCGGAAAGCGGCCCCCAATGTGCTTTGCACTCTCCATATCGGCGTGCTTGGGAGAAACAGCGCCGCGTGTCGCAATCTTGCCGCTCCGGTCATCATTCAGTTCACTTGCAGCAATCGGTTCCGTTGAGTCTAGCCAGAACTTTTTCGTCTGTCTTGGCCCCCGCAGTTTGTATGCTACGCCTGCGCCGTCTGCCGTGGTTGTGGAGGCTGTGTGTTTCCAGAGCTCAGTTAGAAGGTCGATGGCAGCGTCAAAATCAAAGAAGTACTTGCAAGTGTTTCTGGACTCTTACACAGCTGGGTTTCCGTGCTTTGTGACTTCGCGGAAAGGTGACAAGTACGGATTCTGTACCACATGCGCCTGTGATGTAAGCATGTTGCACGGCAGGAAGGCTGATATAAAGGTGCACATGCTTCACAGAAGCATCAGAACTACGTTCGTGCTGCGGAAGGGCAACATTGGCAGCTTTTTCCAAAAGAGCTGCGAAGACAGTGCGATCCGTGCAGAATGCCTATTCACGGCATTTCTAAGTGTTAGTGATCAGGCAGGGCCGTTGTTTGGAAAAATGTTCCCGAAGTGCGAGGACGCGAAGCAGTACGGGTGCGGACGTATGAAAACCTTGCCATCGTTGGAGAAATGGCTGCACATACCGGAAACACAATAATGGAGGTTCTGAAATGCCATGCTTTTGCAATCGCAGTGGACGGAAGCAATGACAGCGGGTCTCAAATGTACCCAATCGTGGCAGCGTACTACATCGAGGAATCGCGAAACATGGAAAGCAGACTGCTTTGTTTGCAGGAACTCCATAGAGAGGCCACCGGCCGAGAGATTGGAAACCTCGTTCTGGACGCGCTCAAATCGCGTGGTATATTGATTGAGAACTGCATCGCATTTTCTGCCGACAATGCCAATGTGATGATCGGCAAAAAAAAACGGCGTGGCAGCTGTGCTAAAAGAAGCCCAAGAAAATTTGATATTCCTTGGCTTGTTGAATTTCAAGGGATGCACAACACGGAGGTGCGGAAGATTTTGAAACACGTGCCAACGCGGTGGCTATCGCTGGGAAAGTGTCTGACCAGATTGCTGGAGCAGTGGCAGCCCTTGGTCAGATTCTTTTTGAAGGAGCCAAAAAGCCAGCAGCGCCCAAACTCTCTGGGTCGTACCAGATCCCCAAGGCAGCTGCAGCTTTGGCAGATGTGCGCGACGAAGTCCGGCGAGATCACCAAAAACAGAAGGAGCCAAGAGGCAAGATGGATGCAACCCCAGCAAAGAAAGTGAAGCCTTCATCTGAGAGTACCGGACGTGCCAGCTTGACCTGTGAGGAAAGAGTTCTTTACTTCCTGACCTCTGATGTAAACTTCGCTTAAGGCCTTTTCTTGAAGAGTGTCATCCCTGTGTTTGACAAAGTCAGCTCCCAACTTCACTCACAGGCACCTCAAATTCATCTGCTCTAGTCCCTCTTGGTGCAGTTCCTAAGGGACCTTTTGGCTAGGTTTGTCAATCCCTCTGCCATTAAGGCCTGCTCATTGCCACTGGAGGTTCCCTATCAAGATCTAAAGAACCAAAAAGCCAACGAAGATCTTTTCCTCGGGAGCCGCACATTGTCTGTTGTGGAAGGACTGCGTGCCATTGAGAAGCAGTTTTCTTCTACTGTTCGGAACCGAAGGTCGCGGGATCAAATCCCGGCCGCGGCGGCTGCATTTTCGATGGAGGTGAAAATGTTTGAGGCCCGTGTACTTAGATTTAGGTGCACGTTAAAGAACCCCAGGTGGTCGAAATTTCCGGAGCCCTCCACTACGGCGTCTCTCATAATCATAGCGTGGTTTTGGGACGTTAAACCCCAGATACTACTGCAGTGAAACCTCGGTGATACGAACCTCACGGGACCACCAAAAACATTCGTATCAACCGAATTTCGTATCACCAGAAAGCATGGAAAATTAGCATGGGACCAAAGAAAGCTGGCGTACATTTTCATTTATTGTTCTTCAGGGCCGCAGCAACGTCAGGAAGAACCCTGAATGATTGTCAGTTAAGTTTTTAGATGTCTGCAATCATACCAGCACTCATAAATATACGGCCTGTACGCGCGCATTTAATTAATTAACCAGGTGCGTTGTGACTCGCGACAGCAGTAGCCCCTTACAAATTTTAGTATGCTTTTTTGCATGACACAAGAGTACTCCAGCAAAAGTAACAAAAGAAGGGCTTTGACGCGATGGTTCAAGGCGACAAAATTACAAAACCACGGTCCTCTGTTATGATTTTGTTATCGCGGAGGTGTTGGGGATGTTTTTTGGGAGATTCACGGCCGTGCCCACACAAGTGCAATCTCAACGGTCGCGCATGTTGACGTTCTGAGGCCTGACTCCTTCGCCAAGACCGTCGTCGCCTTCTTTCGGTCCTCGTCCATAGGATGTCTGATGCACGAGGCAGGTAAGTGTAAACACAGTACAACGACAGCAGCCCGCGTCGACGCGTTAGAAAAAAAAAAAAGCATGGCGCTAATGTCCTCTGTAGTCTAAGTGCGAAGGCACACGGAGGCACATAAGAGCCTCAAAGATTCGCGCACACAATCTCGGAGGCCGTGACGCGTCTCTGGAGGTTTATTCTGACCGTTAGAAAAGTGTTTTTCTTACACCGTGATTCTGACAATTTGGCGGGGCGGCGCGCACGCCCACGCTTGCTTTCCCGCGCTCCACGTACTTGGCGCGTCCTCCGCGACAGCGCGCACAGCACCTCTTCGTACCTGGGCGGTAGCGTACGTTCGTATCAAACGTCGCTGGGTGAAAATCGGTTCGCAACAACCGTACTCCCCTACATTGCAGGCCAATGGGCCTTGGCCGGTACCAACGAAAAATTCGTATCACCCCGAAATTCGTATGAGCTGTGATCGTATCACCGAGGTTTCACTGTACTTCTACTGTTCGGAAGTACTTTACTGTCACATGTGACTATATACGGCACAAATTTCCACTGAAGAATGAAACCTTGAATAAAGCGGAAGTCGCTAATTTGAAGTTCTTGAACGACTCATCTTTCACAAGCCTTCGTTTTTTCATTGAGTCCTTCCCGCAAGTTTGCCCCAGGGGAAGAATGAGTCAAGAGTAGAAGCCTTCGATGCTCTTGAAGTGGAATTTGCAAAACTGCAGGCACACGGTATTTCTGAGGACATTCTAAATGAAGAGAGGATTGATGTTCAGTGTTCAGAATTAAGTGGGAAGACTCACTAGTGTTGATGGAGAAGTGAAATTTGGAAGAGTGTCAAAGGTGATGCTGCAGCTGCTTGCCATTCGACACAGCAATGCTGAATGTGAGAGGATATTTAGCATGGTTAAAAAGACGAGAACTGAGTTTCGGTCTTGACTTTCAAACAAGACTCTAGGTGACCTCCTCAGGGGGAAGAGTCACCGTACCGGACGTTGTTTTGTGCAGATGTATTCTGACAAATTTTTTAGGCTTGCGAAGTCCGCAACTGCCAGGTGCTTTCACAAGTAAAGAAGTTTGGTTCAAGCAGCTCAAAATAAACATCCTTGCCCCTTTCTGATGTCATTCTCCAGTCTCAGTAATTTCTGCTATGCAACCCCCCCCCCCCTTGCTGCGACCTCTTGAATTTTCATGCTGCGAGGTTGGCAGGTATGCATTTCTGTGTTGACTTATTCTTTCCGGAAAGTTTTTAGTCTTACCGATGTAAGTGGCGTGGCAATGAGCACAGGGAACTTCGTAGACTAGCCCTGGGAATCTTTCTTTTGGCAACCGGTCTTTTGGTCATGGAAAGACGAACTAAATGTAATATGTGTATATACTCTTTAATCATACTGCAACGGCACAAACACAATGCCGACTGACATATGACACTGTGTGTATCTAGAACAGATTTCATTTATTGAGGAAACTTTATTTTTAAGTTTTTCTTCTTTTTTTTTTTTTTTTTTTTCAAGTGTTGGGATGTGTTATGGATGTTCATATTCTGGAGCATATTCTTGGAACATATCCATGTGCAGTAGGTGTGTGTGTATGCTCATAGTATTGGGAAAGAAGTCAATACTGTGTCTTGGGTCAGCCCAATATTGCGCTGTGAGAAGCCTGCTTTACCTCTGCCCTGTATTTCACTACAGTCAAATCCCAATACAAGGAAATTGACAGGATGTGCAAAAAGTGTTTTTTTTTTTTGTGGTTTCTATAGTGAAATTTAATCTACAGACCGCACAAATAAAGAAAATTCAATCATTTTGATTCGTCCACTGATTCACTACCATTTCCAACGATACACCACAATTCAGTTGACATTAGTTCTTATGTATTTTAATTGGGCTTACAGGACATTGGCAAAAGTAAGGCATTGTCATGGCAGCAACTTTTTTTTCATCACCTTTTATCACTACTTATCCAGCTTTTTCTTAATATTTTTCTAATGTACCAGCTTGGTAATAACGAAAAATCTAGATGGGAGGACATCGCTATACTGAATTGAACTTGCACTTAATTCAATCCTTGCTTATGCACAGGTCCTAAGCTCTGTACTCCATGTGCCGTGTTTCTTGTGTGTGCTACAGTAGAACCCCGCTGTTACGTTCCTCACTGCTGCGTTTTCCCAGCTGTTACGTCGTTTTCCGCCGGTCCCGGCATAGCTCCCATAGGATACAATGTATTGGGAACCCCGCTGTTACGTCGTAACTGTCGGACCGTTCCCGTATGATACGTCGCGAAATGCGCTCGGAGCCGACCGAGTGACTACCAAAGAGAGCCGCCATGGTGCATTTTCACGCAGCCTGGCCCCGTTTGACCGTAATATTAGCCGCATGAGAGGCGCAAGCAACAGAACCTTTCAATTGATGCAAACAAAAGCATGGCCTTCGAGATTCAAATTGCAAAGATGGCGTCTATGACGTAACTGCTCGCGAAAGCAAGGCCTTCGAGATTGGCATTTACTATTGACAAAAGCATAGCCTTTGAGATTTGCATTGCACGAACATGGCGTGTATGACGTAACTGCTTGCAAAAGCAAGGCCTTCGAGATTGGCATTCACTTCTGCCATCGCGTTGGCGTAGACTCATCATCATCGTTATTTGTCGGAGAGCGGGAGGAGTTCGAGCTGGTTGGAGCTTGCATGGTCGTGCGTGTGGTTCGTGGTCGGACTCGCCGCGCCGGTCGTGATTGCGTGCGCTTAGTTCTTTCATGCCTACAGCTGTTGGTTTTAAAAAAATCACATACGTTGATTACATTTCTGTGGATGAGGCCGTCGTAAGCTCCGCGTTTGTATCCATCGACTAGATCGCGGCTGAGCGCGCCAAATTTCGTGCTGCTCGTAAGAATTGAAATAAAATTCTGTACCACTAAATATTTTGCCGTTTTTCCTGTTTTTTGGCTCTTGCGTTTCCCGTCTCTTACGTTTATTTCCTACGGTCCCTTCAAAAACGTATCAGCGGGGTTCTACTGTATTGATCATTCCGAGATGAATGTAGACTGTTAGTTTGTTTAGTGGCATCATTGTAACTGCAGGTAGCGACACTTCTTCTACCAGACAACTCCAGATGTGCCAGCCTTAGCTGGCCTGACACTGACCAACGTGGACAATTAGCAGCTGGTGCTCATTGGAGGGCTTTCTTCCGAGCGCGGGCTTCACGACAAAACACTTGCCTACAGCATCGACACCATTAAGTGACGGGTCCTCAATACTACCGGCACTGTCCCCATCGGTGAGTAGCATGCTTAACGTCGTCTATGTGAAAAGGTAAACATCATTTGGTGAACTTTGTTATCCCTTGCCATTGCCTGCATCAATAGAAAGCTTTTGAATTTTCGTGGGTATTCTTGGAAGAGCACCATGAACCCATCTTTTTTCTTTCTTCAATTTCTCAAGTACAGTTGAACCTCATTATAATCAACACTTGCGCAAAATTTTTTTAGACAACTGATGAAACAGACGCGGACGGGCGCAAACTTCCAACTGAATTTATTATCAACATGTGACATACATATGTTCAAATATAAGTATCACAAAAAAAACACCAATGCCACAGGTGTGCAGTGTGTCAGCGCGCATCAGCTACTCCCTCCCCCAAAATGTAGTGTTCCTTCCAAGAAGGCCATTTCCTTCTGTGTCAATGAAACTGGTGTCATGCTCGCGCAGTTGCCGCCCTCCCGTTGCATTTCGGCTGCCTCTACAATCTCTCGCGTGCGTTGATACCCGTCATGAAAAACAGCAGTACACTGTTGACACAACGGTTTGCACCCACACTCGTGGCAATGAAAGGCCAAATTTCCATCCCTGCCCCCTTCCACCCTGTTCGCATGCTCACGCAGGCGGTGGTTTAGACTGCCTTGATGGTGGTTTAGACTGCCTTGATGAAGCACAACCCAGCTGTTCAGCTAGAGAAGACTGCTCTTGACTAGTGCTTATTGCTAATTTTACAGCGAAAGCTGTTATGAGATCATTTCACCGGCCGTTTTTGGCGCCGTAGTTGTCCGCCGCCGCCGCCAGTGTCCTAACCAGTATCGCTCGAAATAAGAAAAAACTAAATAAGAAAAAATTCCAAGATGGAACGAGGTTCGAACCTGGGCCCTCTGCGTGGGAGCCCAGTATTCAACCTCTGAGCCATGCCGGTGCTTGAAACTGCTTTGCAAAAAGGTCCTATACAGGCTTCATGTCGGAAAGGAACCACATTAGCATATGCAATATAGCGTGGTAGAAGAGTAAAATAAGCACCAAGCGTCGCACAACGCGAATTCTGTAACCAGGCGTCACACAATGCGAATTGCGCAGCGAGTAGGTTGTTGAATGCTTCCAACCCATTACAAAGGACTCTGCCATAATTCTTCATCGTCATCAGGCACAGTATCAACAAAGTGCGCATAATGCCTTACATGCCTATAGGAGGTACCAACGCTCTCCGTAGAATGACGAAAAATGGCATAGTGCCTGCTGCCCTACTTCTCAAAAATTACAATGATTTATAGCGTAGTGGGTTCCTCACAAGTGCACTTGTATTGGTTGCCAAGGAAGCCCGTAAGCGCATGATCCATTTCCTCGGGGTCTCAGTAACGTTCTTCGCCCCCCCCCCCCCCCGTCTCTATCCCATGTCAACGTATTTTATACAGCATGACGGGAGAGGGAAATAGTGACCTGGCGTCACCCAATGCAAATTACATAACTGGTGGGCCGTTTAAAGATTCCAACCCATTACAAAGGGCTGAGCCATAATTCTTCGTCATCAGTCGTCGCGTCAACAAAGTGCACATAATGTCTTAGACGTGTAGCTGGTGCCTCGCTTCTCCGCAGAATGACGAATAATGGCTTAGTAGGTGCTTCCCAACTTCACAAAAATTGTGATTTATGGCGTAGTGGGTACCTTGCTAGTGTAATTGTATTAGTAGCCCCAAGAGAGCTTACAACGGGCTCTAGAAACACCGCTCATCCAGCTTTCGCTGTGACTGTGCTGCGGTTTCAGCGCAGGCCTGGCGTTTCTTTACTACGAGTTATTTGAGCAGTATGCTTTCACAGAATGACATTCAGGTAGGTGCTAAGAGGGCATTAATGTGAAACTTTCACACGTGAATCAACATTAAATTTTATTGAAATGCAATGACAATGTTAGCCAATTAAGGGGATGAGAAGACTGGGAAGCAAGTCAAAAGAAGCGCACCACCGTATTCTTTTGCTTATGATTGATGAGACAGTTTTTGTGATACCTGTGTTCTTCCTGCTTCAGTAATCGGTGCTTTTGGAGCATACCTCTATTTAGGATGCATCAAGTCTTATATTAGGAGAATTTGACTTTCTAGAGTTAAAGGAGTCCTGACACAAAAATTTTCGCCCCGCGTTTTTTTGCTGCAATGTGTTGCTGGGGGCCTGTTAGTCATAACACGGCACATCGTTTGCTGCAGCGCTCGACAGATAATTAATTACAAGCTCCTCATTACCGACACAGCCTCAGTTTCGGTTTGACAGAGCTCCAAAAACTGCAAGCCGCTGGGTGCAACTATCACCACCTAGCGAGTGAAACGCTCGGTCACGTGAGCACACAGAACAGTGACGCATTTCCGCGTGGTCTGTCGTCGTCGGGCTCGTCGTCGTCTGATGGCGACGATTTCCTTACGGCGGGGTGGAAGAAATTTTCGACGTGGCGAATCACTTCAGGTTTGACCCGCTAGCGAGGAGCGATTCGTCGGGAAGCGCGTCAAAACAGAAATGGCGGCTACGACATCATCGTAACTTGTACCGGCTGCAACGGTTACGTAGGGGAAGTAGGGGGGTCACCTCGGGTCACCTCCGAGGGTGTCAATGCACTAGGTGCGGCCTATAATGCTGGATCGCGCTCGCGAACTTCAAAATTCGTACAAAATACCTTCCAAGCTTTATTTGCTGTCGATATTTTGCAGATGGTACACGCACGTACACGGGAATCGATCCAGCAGGCTATCTCGGCCGCGAAATTTTGTGTCAGTACCCCTTTAAGGTGAAGTGCTCAGTAGAACAGCACTCTACAGGGGTAGAGTGTCCATTCGATCAAAATGATTGTGCTTGTGCGCTAGCTAGTGAACTATCAAAGCAGGCACTCATTGAAAGATTTCAACAGCTACTACTGTTGTAGTACTTTGATGGCCTTTAGGAACTCATGTGAATGTCGGATTTTTAAAATCTCAACATTTTTGCGTAGTGCATGTTGTAGAATCTGTTGGCTATAACTCCTTCCAAATTGGGACTTGCAGCAGAAAGTTTGGGTGCCATTTCAGTGTCTCCAGTAATGATTGTCATATCATTCTGTTCAGCACACTACTGATAAGTCTTACAAGTACAGATGGTCCCTTTTGAAAATTACTGTTGAGTCCAACTTTACTTCTCAACTAGGTCTAGTTGTGTAAAAAAAACGGAGTGGGCTGTTTACTTACTCCAAAATTACCGTTGAGTCCAACTTTACTTCTCAACTAGGTCTAGTTGCATTAAAGAAAAGGGAGTGGGCTGTTTACTTTGAAAAAAGGATAGTTCTGGGCTATATTGAATTTTTATGGCAAGAAGAAATTAGCCGTTAGTATATGCTGCCAGAATTATGTTCTCGCGTGAAAAGTTTGCAAGAGAAAAGTGACCTCTGGTCTTGCCATTTGAAAAGGCATTGGACAGGGAACAGCCTTAGCAGAAAACTAAGCAAGCAAAAAAGTTCTTTGCCACTTTTTGCTATAAACATTCAATTGTGCCTCTTGAATGCAGGTACGTATCAATGGACATACCAGCAACTACCATCGATGAACTCAGAGCTGCGAGAAAAACTTCGATAACGACACTATAGCGGCAACAGAATTTGAGTGGAAGACGCCGCACGCATTGCAGAACACAACACAGTACGGTGGCTACAAACAAATGTCATAACACTGAAACAACTAAAAAGAAAGTAAACATTGAGAAAAAAAAAGGTTGGATGCATGTAGACCTTTGCGGGCTAGTTTTTGTCAAGATGGCCCGAGTGCCATCACCGGACTCTGCTCCACCAATGGGGACGCGTAGACCTAATAGCGTGTGCTCGCTGAAGCAGTCTGGCGGAAAAAATCAAAGAATATCGCTGTCGCCTAGTTTTATTCTGGTAGCTTAGTGGTAGCAGTATCAGCTTGAGAAGCGGAGTTCAGCCGACGTGTATTGTTTCGCTCAGTGGTGTTTCTATAGAAGTATCTTGTAGCTTAGGATATTCGAAACATTATTGAATGTATCAGAAATACAGATACTCGTTTTGCGGGACGTATCGCGATGCAGATACAAGATACCCAAAGAGTATCTAAGATAGTATCTAAGATGTCCAGCACTGATCGTGCCTCTTGAATGCAGGTATGTATGGACATGCCAGCAACTACCGTTGACCAACGCAGAGCATCTATGCGTTTGGAGGCACTGTGCACTCAGTAGATCGGCCGCTGGTGTCAGACCATGCATGTATGCACCGCACATGCCAAGCCACCGCTGGTCTTGCCTGCCACCTGATGACCATGCTGACCCAGCGCATACTCTAGGGTGAGCATGACTGTGTTTGGCTGATTTTGCTAAAAGGAACCGATTTCGTGGGCATATAAATAGAAATCTCGTAAGCATGCAATCAACGATGGTGTTGCTCATGTAAAATTAAAAGCATAATAGTACTGAAGGGTCGCAAGAGTTCACTGAAATTTTTTCAGATAGGATGTTAAACGAAACAAAATAGTTCTACAACAAGAGGGAATACAACACACACACTTCGTGCCATGTCTGTCTTGTATCGTGCCTTGTTGCATCGCAGTGTTCTTTTGGTAATCAAGCGACTAGCCTGACTAAAAAAGTATACTATTACCGTTCACGTCAACTAAAAAAAAAGTTGTGCTTTATGCACCGAAATTTGGTTGCTTTCTGTATTGAATGTTTGCCTTGGAATTTCTTTTCCTTTGTTCCAGCCCAGGCATCCCCTCGCTACTTCCATGCTTCAGCCTCTACGGAAAACTATTCGCTTATCCTGGGTGGCTGCAACGGTTCTAGGGAGGCAATCTTGGAGCCATTTGCCTACGACTTCAGTTTCAACCACTGGATTCCACTTGATGGGCCGTGTAAGTGCTTTTGAGCTTCACGAATGTTTGAACATGTTTAACACAGCGCAACGACGACGAGGACACAAAAGAAGAGGAGACAAACCACAGCGCTGACTCGCAACTGAATATTTTATTAGAAGACAAGAACGAAGAAAGGGGGGCACTTCAACCCTACACCCATGTGACACACAAAACTAATGAAACGGCAAGTCAGCTGACATCCTGAATAATAAAGAGCCTCACGCAGACCACGTGTACTCTCCAGCACCAGAGAAGTTAAGATATCGTGCTATGTAGAAACCTAACCTCGCTATCATGTAGGGCAATAGACGGCACACTAATGCACTGTTCTCCCCTTTTTCTGATATTATAAGCTTCAATTATTTCTCGTGTAGTTTGATCTCGGTGTGTCGATAGCACTTCAGCCTCATGAAAGATGGGTGCGCAATGGCACTGCGCAACATGCTGGGACACATGTGAGTATACATTCCCTTTCAACGAACGCCTGTGTTCCATCAATCTAACGTTAATGCATCTGCTCGTTTGGCCTATGTATACACGACCACATGAAAACGGCAAAAGATACACGATACCCTTCCTACACTGTACAAAAGTTAGGTTTCTAGATAGCACGATATCTTAACTTCTCTGGTGCTGGAGAGTACACGTGGTCTGCGTGAGGCTCTTTATTATTCAGGATGTCAGCTGACTTGCCGTCTCATTAGTTTTGTGTGTCACATGGGTGTAGGGTTGAAGTGCCCCCCTTTTTTCGTTCTTGTCTTCTAATAAAATATTCAGTTGCGAGTCAGCGCTGTGGTTTGTCTCCTCTTCTCTTGTGTCCTCGTCGTCGTTGCGCTGTGTTAAACATGTTCAAGTATTATCACCAACTGGCCCAGCTATCAGTTCTTCACGAATGTTGCTCTTGACGGGTTTATTTATAGAAATCGCGTAAAAACACGCAGGCCTGTCTCGTGCGAGTGCTGCAGTCTGTAATCAGCCTGCATCCTGCTTAATGTAGGAATATCTACTTGTTCACTATCACAGGCTTGCATGTGTGGGGGAGTTTTTGCAGAGTTGCAATATATTGCAAAATGCTACTTTGAGTATTGCTTGTGCAGATTTTCATTGTGGATTAAAAAAAAAAGCCATGCTGAACTGGAATTCATGAACCTCTTTGTATAATATCTTTATGACTGACTGTGCTCCTCATACTTCTTGTTTTTTTTTGTTTTTTTGCTGCCTTTACCATCAATTATGCAAGTTGGTCTGCTTGTAATGAAGCTTCATGCGATGTTTTCTGAGCTTCAGAAGTCTTTGATGGCATTTAGTTCACAATACAGTAAACTTCTGGCAAATACGCTGTGGTTAATTGGTTTTTTGGTTAATTTGATCCTAACCAAAGGTCTATGCCTGCGCTCTTACGTGCATACAAATTATGGGAGTCATGTTTATTGCAGACGTGCAGTTAGTTGGCCAGCAGCACTAGCGGGTGCCTCGGCAACCCTTCTCCAAGGCAAGCTGCACATACTTGTGGGACGTCAGCACGGCCGCAGCGTGAGACCCTTCCCCAGGGTTTGTGTGCCCTCTTCTCGCACAGCCGACTTGGGTGTCTGCGCTCTGTTGGCTGTTCATACCGTGCTGTTCAAGATGCTCGAGGAGTCATCACACACTGCTACTCTAGCGCCAGGGCAGTTCCACCAAGGTTAGTAATTAGTTATTTAGGTGTTTTTCACGTTTATTATCGCCTGTAAGCTGCCTCTTATAGCGAAATTGTTGCACATTGTTGATGCTAAAAACTAGAGCTGTGCGAATAGCAAAATTTTGGGTGCGAAGCGAATTCGAATAATAAAGATTGAGTGCGAATCGAATCGAATAATTTCGAATAATTTTCGAATATTTCTCAAACATTTTTCGAATAATTCGAAGTGAAATTACAGAAAAAGTTGCAGAGAATGCCTAAGTATGTTCTTGTGAGATAGCAACATGAAAGTGTTTCTTTTCGCTAGGTTGATGAAGCGCTGGTGGGGTCATATTTCATAGTTGTCTTTCTTATCAAGAATGAGGCAATGTAGAGGCCGAATTGTATTTATGTACATGATTTGGTGCAACCAAAGTGTTGCCGACAACACTTTACACGTGGTAGGCAGAGATGCCATTTCCTCAGCCTCTCCTCCTCTTTCAACTTCTGTGGAAGCCCAACTGATGTGGCAGACAAGAGTGTGCTCCCTTCAAGTCCGGAGTTCCAAATCTGCCTCGTAGACTTTGATATCTAAGAGCATCTGAATTTTTGGATGCTAAAAAGCTTCGGCGTCCTATTTTTCGAACTTCTTGCCCAAATTTCAAGTCCAAAACAGCATTAATTGAGCCCCCAACTCTGCCACATCTTTCACCTTCATGTTGGAATCGGCGTTTACTTGAGTTAATACATTTGCGACCGTAGCGGAGCTTCAAAGGCAGCTTTGCCGCAATACGGGAGTGTGATGAGGTGAAGCATACTGAAACTCTAGGGACCATTTTCAAACGGAGGTTGACTGTCTCTTGGCTAAGTTCGACCGTAACAGACCTTGAAAGGCAGCTTTGCCGCAATACGGCGGTGTGAGGAGGTGAAGCATATTGAAAATCTAGGGACCACTTCCAATCGGACGTTGACTGTCTCTTGCCTAAGTTCGACCGTAACGGAGCTTGAAAGGCAGCTTTGCCGCAATACGGGGGTGTGATGAGGTGAAGCATATTGAAAAATCTAGGGACCACTTCCAATTGGACTTTGTCTCTTGGCTAAGTTCGACCGTAACGGAGCTTTAAAGGCAGCTTTGCTGCAATACGAGAGTGTAATGAGGTGAAGCATATTGAAAATCTGAAGGGGTCACTTTCAACCGGACGTTGACTGCATTTGTCTTTGGGAAGTTCGAATAGTTCGAATAGTAAAATTTCAGTGCGAATCGAATCGAATAGCAAACACTATTCGAAAAATATTCGAAATTTCGAATATTCGCACACCCCTACTAAAAACCTCGCCCTTCAGTTTCATTCCTCTTCTTGCAACTTGAGTATTGGCCTTTTGTCGCCAGGTGTGAAAAGGGGTGTTCGTTGTGGTCGTTCTTTGACCCAGCTGCAGAGACTGTTTGAGAGTCGAGGGCATCTTGTGGGCCGGTAACATGTACTCTAAGAGCAGCGCCATTTTATTTTTTTGCCAAGCTGTATGCTTCCTTCCCTTTTCAGTATTTTTTGATCGATTAGGAGTTACTTTGTGACACTTCCTAATGATAACAGTGGCATATGGCAGTAATGCCAGAGAAGGATGCAAGCATGAAAGAGGGAGTGACACAACCATCAATTATACTGGTGCACTCGCTGGAATGACTCTTTTTTGAAGTTGGCACTAGTTGACATTGCAGCCCCAAAACATAAGGATCGTGTGGGAGTACTGTGCTGTGAGGGAAAGCCCTACAATACGCTTCCAAGTTTATCTGTTCATGGGTCTACCGACTTTCATTTTAATTTTGTTTTGTTCGGACAACATAGCTACCTGGTGGACTGGCATAAAGGCAAGGAAAGCTCTGTGCTGACTAAAGTAAAACAAAACTTGTACACAGGTCAGAAAACACCCATGGCAACTAGATATACTACTATAAATTAAGCAAGCTGAAGGTAAAACATAACACCATTGGTTACTTTTATCAGCTTTTGTTATTTAACTGTGTTTCATCTTTATTATTTACGAAAGTAGAGGAATTCTAAACCCTTGCATGCTACCTGAGGCATCAAGTCTGCCGTGACGAAGCCCTCACTATTAAAGTATGAAAGTAGGGGAATTGTCCAAGGGGCTCGTTTTGTGTTTTATACACAACTAATGAAACCGACACAGTTACGCCAAGGAAAGCATAGGGGACGTGTATTTGTGCTTTCTTATCTCTATTACTTGTGTTTTCATGTTCTTTTTTTCCTCCATTAAAGGGTACTGCTATCGCAAACAGACTAAGGTCCCTAGCTAAAACAAGTTTTTAAGATAGCATCGTTGCTCCTTTCCAGTTCATTCCTTGTCCAATCTCCTCCCCATCACATTACGACACACACCCAAGAAAGTTCACAGCTAGCTGGGGCATACTGGAAAAAAAAGAAAATGTTTTATAGTTATTAACTTATCATTTCATTTACAATGATTTTTCTGAAAGCACTAACACACAGAGTAAGCATTTGTGTAAGGTGCATTAGGATGTATAATGCGTGTAACTGCCAACATTGTACAGTCGGCCAAATCTTTAACTATCATGCGCGAGCGCAGACTTTTTTGCGCATCAGCGCCGTACAACGGAGCCAAGTTGAGTAAACGCATCCCCAGGAAGTGTGCTGACCTGGTTTCCTCGTTGCGGGTAACTCTGCCACTTTTTAAAAGCTCGTTCTCTGCCCTGAGTTTTCGAATTTCATCCATAAATTCAACATTGCTCTGCCTGACGTGCGCCAATTCGTTTTCTAGCGCCTTAACTCTGTTTTGAAGAGCAGCCTCTGCCTCCGCGCGCGCCCCAGAAGCCGCGTCCGCCCAGCTCACCTTTAAGGGCACCCGTGGTGCCGTTGATGCTGCTCATTCCTTTTGGGCTCTGGGATCCTGCTCCCTCCTGTGTTCGGGGAGATCCGGTAGTGCTGGTGTTGGGTCTTGACATCGACGTGGACCTCGATCTGGACCTGGAACCTGATGTTGTTTTGTTATTGGACGTTGAGCGGCCTTTTTCCCGTGCTTGGTGCTTGGGGAAGGCATCCAGTCCGGATCCGTCCCTTGCCTGATGTTCCGGTTGTTGTCTCCAGTCATGCCGTCCTTGCCTGTACAGTGCTTCCGCTTCCTTTTCGTAGTACATCGCTTCTTCCTCTCGTCGTGCTCGCTCCCATCGGCGCCCCTTTACCAGATACGGTATCTTGTATCTGGCCATGCACCGGCGATCCGCCGTAGGGTGGTCTTTGCCGCAGAGCTGGCACTTCGCTTCACACTCGTGGTCCTGCTGCGGGTTCTCTGTCCCGCAGCCTCTGCATATCCTGCTATTCGGGTTCGCGCAGACATCGGCTCTATGACCGAGGCGTCCACACTGGTAGCACACGTCGATGTGCTTTCGGTATAGTGAGCACTTGACCAGTGCCCTTCCGTATCTCACGCAATTTGGGACGTGATGCCCGTCGAAAAGGATGATAACGTTCGTGGTGTTTCCCATCCTCTTGGCCATGAGGACCGTCGGATTCCTTGGTGTTACTAGCATCTCCACTATTTCTCTCGGAGACACTTTGTGCATTACTCCTCGTATCACTCCCTTAGATGTATCTTCCGGAGCCAACTCGTACGCGTTGGCTTCGAACTCCTTGTCCCCTATCCGCAGTCGAGCGATGGCTCTGTATTTTTTGGCGCGCTCCTCTGATGGCATGCTGACCACGAGAATGTTCTGTTTATAATTGGCACATACCGTGTCTTCTTCAGATTCCTTCCTGGGGATTTCCGCAGCGTTGGCAACGCTGCATTCCAGGCGATTGATCCCGTAGTCAGTGACCTTGAAGCCGTCACGTGGGCGCACAATGATCTTGTAATCTTTAGGGGTGTGCGAATATTTGAAATTACGAATATTTTTCGAATAGTGTTTGCTATTCGATTCGATTCGCACTGAAATTTTACTATTCGAACTATTCGAACTTCCCAAAGACAGATGCAGTCAACGTCCGGTTGAAAGTGACCCCTTCAGATTTTCAATATGCTTCACCTCATTACACTCTCGTATTGCGGCAAAGCTGCCTTTCAAGCTCCGTTACGGTCGAACTTAGCCAAGAGACAAAGTCCGGTTGGAAGTGGTCCCTAGATTTTCAATGTGCTTCACCTCATCACACCCCCGTATTGCGGCAAAGCTGTCCTTTCAAGCTCCGTTACGGTCGAACTGAGGTAAGAGACAGTCAACGTCCGATTGGAAATGGTCCCTAGATTTTCAATATGCTTCACCTCCTCACACCCCCGTATTGCGGCAAAGCTGCCTTTCAAGGTCCGTTACGGTTGAACTTGCCCAAGAGACAGTCAACGTCCATTTGGAAGTGGTCCCTAGATTTTCAATATGCTTCACCTCATCACACCCCCGTATTGCGGCAAGGCTGCTTTTCAAGCTCCGCTACGGTCGCAAATGTATTAACTCAAGAAAACGCTGGTTCCAATATGGAGATGAAAGATGTGGCAGAGTTGGGGGCTCAATTAAGGCTGTTTTGGACCTGAAATTTGGTCAGGAAGTCCGAAAAATCGAACGTTTTAGCATCCAAAATTTCAGATGTCCTTATATATCGACGTCTACGAGGCAGATTTGGAACTCCGGACTTGAAGGGAGCACACCCTTGTCCGCCACATCAGTTGGGCTTCCACAGAAGTTGAAAGAGGAGGAGAGGCTGAGGAAATGGCGTCTCTGCCTATCACGTGTAAAGTGTTGTCGGCAACACTTTGGTTGCACCAAATCATGTACATAAATACAATTCGGCCTCTACATTGCCTCATTCTTGATAAGAAAGACAACTATGAAATATGACCCCACCAGCGCTTCATCAACCTAGCGAAAAGAAACACTTTCATGTTGCTATCTCACAAGAACATACTTAGGGATTGTCTGCAACTTTTTCTGTAATTTCACTTAGAATTATTCGAAAAATGTTTGAGAAATATTCGAAAATTATTCGAAATTATTCGATTCGATTCGCACTCAATCTTTATTATTCAAATTTGCTTCGCACCCAAAATTTTGCTATTCGCACAGCTCTAGTAATCTTCCTTCGGTAAACTGGGCATCCTGCTTGCCACCATGATTTGTCGTGCTCTGTCCCTTGCTCCACTTATTATTGACTGCGTTCACGCCTGAGAAGTGCGTCACCTCGTCCTTGGCCCCATGCAGTGTGGTTCGTTCGTTGGCCCGTCCTCTTCACAACGCGCCAACCTGCTTTGTCCTCATACTCCTGTTGCGTTACGTCCTCTCCTTCCACGCTCATCGCTGCCATCCTGTGGCACTAACCCGAGAAGAGGCGACCTTGAGGGGGCTCAAGCCGCCAGCCTCGTTGGGTTAGCCCTAGCACACCATGCACAGCGGCGGGAGGCAACGGCGTCGTGCGTTCTATGGCGTTACAGAAAAGTGGTCGATGTGCCGAATGTAAACCGTCCACCTACTTGAGAGTGGTATCACGGCGTTCCGTGGAACTTCCACTTTCTTCACGATAATAAGGCGTCCGTGAATTTTTCGATTTCACGCTGAGAATCATTCGAAATCTGCGGAGCCGACGCGACACGCGTGTCTGCACTCCGTGGCCCCCTCTCGCATCCTCTCATTTAGAGCAACGAAAAAAAAAATACTTTTCACGTTGGTCCTGAAACACTGCACGTGGAACATTCGTCGAAGATGATAGTGTCTTCAGCAAAGTCATCCTCTACAACGATACGCAGCACATTGAAGTTCAATGACCGCTAGTTGTCCACTCAGAAAACCTGTGTGAATGTGCACACTGCACTACAAGCGATTTGAAGAAACACATAGTGCGTGATGTGCCTCCGAAATTGATGTGTACAATTGCACACACTGCCGCTGTAGGGGATATGATCGGTCTGTTACAGTCGCCGACCGATAAATCGGACACCGATAATTCGGACATGCTCGGTAATTCGGACAATCGCGCGACACCGCCGTTGACCCCATAGAAGTAATGTGTCAAGACGACCGATATTTCGGACAGCTGCGAGATCTACATTCGATAATCCGCACCCTGTCCGAGACTGTCGCGCATTCCGAATCACCAGCCCTTATCTCCTCTGGCACCCGTACCATACAAAGTATGGCCTCAGAGATCAAAACGAAAGCTTTGGTGATCTATGAGGCTCTATTTCGATCGCTACTTTATGCCTCAGATTTGTGATTTGAAATGCCGATCTTGGAGGCACTGGTCAACTGTGGGAAATCCTATCGACATCGCGAACATCCTACATTCCGGTTCCTGTCCTGTATCCCTGCGCTGCGCTGCTATCGCCGCCATTCTGTCGAATGCGTCTGCGGTAAAGCATTTTGCGCGCGCGTTCATTTTTATCTTGAGATTTGCTTTATTTTACGCTCTGCTGTCTCAGAAGATCTGAGTTAAATGGCACCAACGGTGCCCTCACAGCCAGCGCCGAAGGCCGCGCCGACGACAACGAAACGCGGCAGATACAGTCAACTACCGATTTTCCGGACATGCTCGAAAATTTGGACGCTTTCGCGGCACCGTCGCCAGCCCCATAGACGTCAATGGTCAAGAACGTCGGAAATTTCGGACGTTAAAACTCTTCGGCGTCCGATTTTTCGGACTTTCTGCCCAAATTGCAGGTCCGAAAGGCAATAATTGAAGCCCCCACCTCTGCCGTGTCTATCATCTTGTAGGTTTGAACCAGCGCTTTCGCGAGTCGACCTGTTTGCGACAGTAGCAGAGTCCGAAAGTCAGCTTTGTCGCGATGCCGACGTGTTATGGGGTGAAGCGGACCGGAAATTCAAAGGGGCCACTATCACGGCGCCGTGCGGCGATGTCTTACGGATAAGCAGTGGAAATGCACGGAGGCGTGATGGCGGCAAGTGGCAAATGCGCCAGTATGGCTCAATCGCTGACAAGCCTTACGATAAGCATCTTCAGTCAACTGCTCGATAGTGCATGTGGCCTGGTGCAGTTGCATGCGTAGTGCACGCATTTAATAGGCGAGAACCCAAACGTGCCGCGCCGCCATTCATGCTGCCTCTTTGTGCGACTGCTAAGAGCGCCGCACAGACGCGTTGCCTTCACTCACGAACGAAACCAGCTCGCCATCGTACAGCAATCACATCACACTGGCTGAGATACAGGCGGACTTGGTTGCACGAAAGCGGAAGTACGGGCAGCAACGCATTGACAACCTTTTTCGGCCACCGGGACCCTGAAGTGTCAATAAAAGTATTTTTTTCTGACGCATTCGTTTTTTCGGACATTCGATAATTCGGACTTATTTACGTTCCCCGTGGAGTCCGAATTATCGGTCGTCGATTGTAGTTGCGAATTAATTCTAAAGGCGGCTCAGAAATGCTGTATGATTCAAGTTTACTTAAAGAATATGATTGCCAATAGCGAGAGAACACCGACTAAAAGGCCTTGGTCGATGGTTAATTTGATACTTAGTTGCACATTGAGAAGTAAAATTTAACACCGACCAGTAGCCATCGTACCCTGCTACCTTCATGCACACACGCGGGCATGTGCCACCCAACAGCAACAAAGCTGTATACATTCATAGACGTATAGTTACTTCTGTGCGAGTTTGTACAATATTTTGGTTTCGCTTTGCGTTTTCCCGGTTGTGCAGAAT
This sequence comes from Rhipicephalus sanguineus, assembly GCF_013339695.2. Lineage (NCBI taxonomy): Eukaryota > Metazoa > Arthropoda > Arachnida > Ixodida > Ixodidae > Rhipicephalus > Rhipicephalus sanguineus. The sequence goes on from NC_051182.1 coordinate 23,004,676, forward strand.
CAAAGCCAGGAGCCATGACTACTGCAGCGGAGGCGGATGCGTTTGGCTCGGCTGAGGACAGTGGCAAGGGTCCACGACGAGCAAAAACGTTTGTCCTTTGCCCTGGAAGAGATCCATACCCAGAACTTCCCATGGGTGACCCGGTAAGGGTGTGGAAATAAGTGCCTCCGCTGGATTTATCCGAGTGTGTGCACACTGTTCACATTGGGGTACCATGGACTCGATGTCTTTTTTTAATCCCCGGCCACCACACTGAATTTGTCTTTCGCTTTGCACCGGTTTATTCCTTGATGACTGTCGTGCAGCAGATTCAGAACTACGGGTCTCAAGGAAGTAGGAACCGCGATGCAGGGACCTTTGAGCAGGAGACCGTCACAGACTGTGATCTCGTTAGCTACCACAGCGTACTTTGTCAAATGTAAGAGCAGCTTCTTCTTGTGAGGCCAGTCATGTTGGGCTAAAAAAATAAGTGATGTGCACTTGCCATCTGTGCTTTGGCTCTCTTGATGTCATGCAGATTCAATGGCAAAGCTGAGGATGGGTGGTTAACAAGTTCTGTTGCAAACAATTCCAACATGTCAAGGGGAGAAGAAACCTTTGGTGGTATCCTCCAGATAGCATCGGCAGCTGCCAGTAATTTACCCGGGACATCCTGCATGGTGAACTGGTAGTGCATGAGTGCATACGAGGAGGGAGCATATCAAATGCCATTTTCCTGAACAAAGTAACTAGTGGTTGATGGTCAGTTTCCACAGCAAAGTTTATGCCACAGGAACTCGTCGAACCTCCACATTGCCCATGTTGTCGCCAGAGCTTTTCTTCTCTGACCGTACCTCTGTTTTGTGGCAGTCATGGAAAGAGAAGTAGGGGTGTGCGAACATTTCAGTTTCAAATTGGAATCTAATAATACCTAACCGTACACAGTCGAAACCCGCAATAACGAAAGCAAAAAATTTCGCTTTTGCTGTAATGTCGTTGGCGCGAAAGTGAGACAGAACACACCAAACTGGTTAGCAAAAAAATGTATTGCCAAAAGTCAGCTTACTCTGTGTAGCCTTTCCTTGTAGTAGTTTCACAGCTCTGGACTTCCCTACAAAAAAGTGGTCCATTGCCACGTCGTGGTCGTGCTCGCCGAAGAAGGAACGAATTGTGTCTAAGGCGTTCTATACATCTCGCGGGTACGTGGTTTCTTCTGGATCCTCTGTTTTTTTTTTGGTTATTATCGGGATGGTCCGCTTTGCACATGTTGCTGATTATCGCTTTGTCAGTGCTCTTCATGTATGACAACGTCTTCATCGGCGCGAACGAATTCATCGATGCGGAGGCCATCGGTAATTTTGTTTTCCACTGCGCAAAGTTCACCTCATGAATTGGTCAGTGATGCCGGGAATGTGCCTTCAGTACTTCCCTAGAGTGCGTTGTCTTCAGGCGAACCCTCCCCCACTGCTGCTGGATAAGCTGCACGATGGCTTCTAAGCGAGAAAGCTGGCGTGCTTGAAACAATTGTGAACTCAGCCGGGTCCATTGCAACCCACTCTATGGGCACCATCTTATGAACATGTCCACTTGAGTAGGACGCTTGAGGTGTAGGTTCAGCAGCAAACGCTGAATGAGCCTCATAGAAATAAGTGCACATTACGCTGTGTATTACACCCTGATCGATTGGCTGCAGCAGGGAAGTGCAGTTCGGTGGGAAAAAAAGACCAACCGCACGTTCCCGAGCTCCGCGTCAACGTGACGGGCTATGCAATTGTCCAAAAGAAGGCAGACCAACCCGCCTGCCTTCTGCATGTCAGCGTCAAAGGACCAGAGCCAGGCGCTAAAAATAGCCCTTGTCGTCCATGATTTCAAGTTCGCGGTGTACTGCACGGGCAGCCTGTGATTTCTCTTGAAGCAGCCGGGCTTTTTGCTTCTACCGATCACAAGCAGTGGCCGTTTGTCGATGCTCTTCCTGTTTGCACACAACAAGACTGTTACACGCCGCTTGCCGTTTTTTCCGCGGTCACAATTTTTGCCTTTTAAGTTCAAAGTCTTTGGTTGGGAACATCTTGTAACATAAAGCCATCTTGCCCGCATTGTAAATGTCTGAAGGCTTGTACTTGTCATCCAGCACTTCTTTGGTCTGCAGCCTGATCATGTTCAGGGTTCGCACAGCCCCTTGAAATCTTTAAATAGACCTGATATTGACAATATAAGTTCAAGGGCTCTTCAAACTCCTTGAATATCCATGAGCTCCTCGTAATCCTTGAAAATTCCATGGGATTTGTTCCACTAGAGGAAATTAATGACTTACCTCTAAGTAACGCTGATTTTAAAGACCCTTTCGCTTATGAATGTCCATGAAAACAAGCTATTGACTAAAAGGCGTCTGGGAGTTTCGGTTAAGTCCCACAGCCCTTACGTCACCCGGCAACTAATATCGATTGGAAGTCGAATGCGGTCCAAGGCATGTTGCTCGATGGGCTACGGTCCCTAAATGTGCTGGCTGGCCTGCAGCCTCCGCGCCATCCTCGTGCAAGGCCGTGTCCACGGCGTTAATGCATGCGCATGCAGCGCTGCGATCCATCAAAGCGGAAGTTGCGAAGGAGGAATCAGCGGTGCATTGTTTTTCCTTTTAATTTTGTGTTCACGTATGAGACTCATTTCCGTTCTGTTCATGCGGGCAGTGACGGGAACGCTGAGGAGCATGATCCCAGTCGCAACTGGGCAAAAGGGGAGATGTGTTATATTTCGCCGAAGTCCGCCCATTGTCTGGCACTGTCTTGTAGCACAGCGCACCAAGCAGCTGGTGGCGGCAGACATCCCTCCTCGTGCCACTGCGGCACCCGTGCTCGGAACACTAGTAAGTAGCCTTTTAGGCACTGTAGTCGGGCCGTCCGTTGGCCTCGTGCTCGCCAACTTTCCCAGGGCATTGTATATTTAATTTGACAAGATGCCATGCGAGAAGTGCATATTTGAGCCTGCGTGGTTGCAACATATAGAATAGTGTAACTGGGTGCGTCGGTGTAAGGACCGAGTGGTAGTTCGTCACGTTTGCGAGTGCGTGGCTCAACGGAACAGGCGACAAGAGAATACGCACGAATAAGTTTCAATAAACATTTATGGGGACAAGGGATTCTAGGGACGATCACGGAGAACAAGCACAGAGATAAACACACATCAATTAATGTGAAAGTCCTACCCGCGGAATGTCCGACCAAGGTTACAAAAAAAACATCTCACGACTTGTAGCTGTCGTCTTGCGGAGGGTCAGTCCACGTGCGGCGACGAGTCTCGTCGAAGGCGAGCCCAAGCACGCAGGTGACGCGTCCCGTGTGCTTCACAGCAGGAAGACAAGGCCTCCGTAAGGCCTCCCGTTTGATCACGGCCTTGCGCCGTCCCAGGTGGCGACGGTGTTCAGGAACTCGTGACGCCTGCCCGCCGACACAGCAGGAGCCGCGCCCGGTACCGGTAGCCTCAGGCAGGTACCTCGGCTCCCCAGGTCCCACCAAGAACAGGCCGGAGGAGCTCCCCGGACAGCGCCCTGGTCCGGCACGTCCTCGCTGGAGCCACCGCCAACGCCCGCAACACCAGGAAAGCACCAGTCCTCGCTGGGCACGGCCACGACAAACTTCTCGGACAGCGCCCTGGTCCGGCGTGTCCTTCGGCTAGCTTCGCTCAGCCCTCTGCGCGTTCCACACGCGCCTCTCTTCTTTTTCGTCTTCTTTTCTTCTTGTCCCGCCGCCGCGCGTGCTACCTGCCCCTGGCTCGCCTTCATGTCGCCGTCGTCTTCATTCTCGTACGTCCGCACAAACATATCGAAATTCCACCAAAAGTTCACAGCCATATAAATTCCCTCTACAAATTTCCTCCATTCACTACAATTATCCCCCCACTCAAGAAAGTTGTTCGGTACAACAACTTGTTCACATTCATGAAGTCCAACAACACACAAGGACACAATTTACATAATGTTGCACTTCTTTTGCGATCGTTCTAAGCAAACAAAACACGTACATCTTTGTTCGAAAGGACACTATCGGTGATGAGGTTATATTTCCCTTTCCTCATATCTTTTGAGGAGGTTAACGTGGAACAAGCTCGTTCGCGAACCCAGGTCAACTAGATAATCACAGTCGCTGCGTTTTTCGACGACTGTGAAGGGACCTTTCCATGTGAGGGTAAGTTTATTCCTGTCCGATGGAAGCAGCAGCAGCACTTTATCGCCTGCAGACAGCTGTCGAAGTCTTGTCTTCCTGTCGTAGTATTTCTTCTGGGAAGCTTTTGCCTTCTGATGCTCTTCATGAGTTATTTTGCAGGTGTTCGGCAATCTCTTTTGTATCTCGACGACACATCCGTACATGCTCTTGATCTCAGCATCGAGGTGGTCGCCTGTCCACAATTCTTTAAGGACGGCCATTGGGCCACGTACGAATCGTCCGTACAGGAGGTCAAATGGCGAAAAGCCAAGGCTCGTTTGTGGGACCTCACGATACGCAAACAGTAGTGGAGTCAAATACCTGTCCCATTGTTTAGGGCACTCCTGACACATTCGTCGCATCATCTGCTTGAGTGTCCCATTGAAGTTTTCAACAAGCCCGTTCACCATGCTGTGATAAGGCATTGTGGGCAGTTGTCGACCTGACAGTAGTCGTCTCAGTTCTTGTATAAGGCCAGACGCGAAAGACTTGCCACGGTCACTCACTATTTCGCGCGGGACCCCAACGCGAGCGAACATTTCCAGTAGCGCTTCCGCTACCCGCTCCGTTTCAATACTCGGCAAGGCTACCGCATCTGGGTAGTGCGTGGCAAAGTCTATCATCGTTAGAACGTATCTATTTCCTTTTTCAGAAGTTGGGGTAAAAGGACCGATAAGATCAATCGCAACCCGATGGAATGGAGTTTCGATTATGGGCATATTACCCAGATCAACACGACCCACGAGGTGCTTCGGCACTGTTCGTTCACACATGTCACACGACTTTACAAAGCGTGTGACATCCGCTTGCACTCCAGGCCAATAAAACTCCTCAAGGACACGGTCTGTGGTCCTCTTTTGCCCCTGATGTCCAGCGAGCAATCCCTCGTGTGCCGTCTTCATAACTGTGGCGCGTAGCTTCCTCGGAACTACCAGTTGTTCGAAGTGTCGCTGTTCCGCAGTCTGGTAATGCCGGAAAAGGATGCCATGGACCAGCACGAACTTGGTAGTAGCTCGTTTCTTGGACGTTGTCGTTTGGTCCAATGCTTGGAAACAAGCCTCCAGTGTCTGATCCGTGCTCTGCAATTGCCGAAGTTCTTCCCGGCTGACGCTTAAGGGGTCAACTTGCGGTGCAGTTAATTTTTGCAGTTTTCCCGTCTTTCCTACAGCGGCCGTCACTTCCTCACTGCGTACTTTAGGCTCTGTCTCTGTATCCTTGGCTTTCTCTTTCGATGAATTGGCTTGCTTGGAATCATGATCCGCCATTGGGACAGCACCTTCGATGTTGCCAAGGATAACATCGTACAGAGGGTTCTCCATGCAAACAGCACGAGCAACTCCCCTGAAAAACGGTGAATCAATAAACACGTCGGCCTCTGGCAGACTCCTTTCCGACCGGTCTAGTAAGCGTATAATGCGGGTGCTGCCAGTTAGCTTGGTGTCGGGAACCAGTGAGCGTTTTACTACAACCGTGTTGCAGCCGGTGTCTCGGAGGACAGTCACCAAGTTGCCCTCAAGACGCCCAATTACCGTCGGCATCTTTTCCAGCGCTCCACAGCACGTTGTACAGCTCTGGGCAACATCCAGCATCCCATGACTTTTGCATGCACTTGTGTGGGCAGGCTTTCGTTGTTTTTTCTGCTCATCCTGCAATTCTTCCTGTCTTAGAACAGAGCATGAAGCTTCACCATGTCTCCCAGAGCCAACAAAACACGTGTCGGCGCTATGGCCCGGCTTCTTGTACTTCCAGCATGGTGATGGCTTCGGTGCCCTAGATCTCGTCCAGCAGTCGGAAGCTTTGTGTCCTGGCTTGTTGCAAAGAAAGCAGACAGGCTTTTGTTTGCTCTCTGTCATCACAGCTGCTTTATAATGGCCTGGCGGCTTCCCCTTCTCTTCTTTTCCGTCCTTGCCTCTAGCAAGATTTATGATGCCTTGCGCTTCCAAGTACTGGTCAGCTGTCTTTGCCAGTGTGTCAAGGTCATCACATCCTCTTTCCTTCAGAAAGATCGCCAGTTTTTCTTCGCAGCGTCGTAAAAACTGCTCAGACACGATTTTGTCCCGCAGCGCCTCATATGTCTTTGCTGTTTTGGCTAACTCTTGCCAGTGGTCAAAGTATCCTAGAAGACGGCCAGCAAACTGCCGTGCGGTCTCAGCATTTTCAGGCTTGGAATCCCGGAACTTCACACGGTACCCTTCTTCCGTGTAGCGGAACCGCTGCAGTAGCGTCTGCTTCAGCTTGGCATAATCGGTAGCGTCTTCCGCGGACATCCGACCTACTGCCGTTAGTGCTTCGCCCGTCAGACAGAGACTCAAAGACAAGGCCCACTTGTCTTGTGGCCAAACTTGACTAGACGCTACTCTCTCAAACCTCTGTATATAAGCATCTAGTTCATCCCTCTCCTCGTTATAGGGAGGGATCATCTTATGGGGGCTGCGAAAACTCTGACCACCACCTGTCTCGCTGCCTACGGTGGTTCTCGGACTCAACCGCTCTGCCTCTAACACACGCCTTCGCTCTTCGAGGAGCGCCCGTTCCGCCTCCATACGCGCTAACTCTCGCGCGTGTTCCTCCTGCGCCGCTACCCTCGCTTCTTCGCGCTCCTTAGCTCGCTGATCCCTCATGTCCTTCTGCTCTGCGCTAACCCATGCCTGCAAGGCCTCTCCAGTGAGTCCCATCTCCTTCCCTAACTCAACGAGCGTTCTCTTTTCGTCCATTGCCGCCCACCACACACAAGCAACGTGAGGCTCTAAATTGTATGGAAGAGCTTGGTCCTGTCTCGCGGACGCCAGAAAATTGTAAGGACCGAGTGGTAGTTCGTCACGTTTGCGAGTGCGTGGCTCAACGGAACAGGCGACAAGAGAATACGCACGAATAAGTTTCAATAAACATTTATGGGGACAAGGGATTCTAGGGACGATCACGGAGAACAAGCACAGAGATAAACACACATCAATTAATGTGAAAGTCCTACCCGCGGAATGTCCGACCAAGGTTACAAAAAAAACATCTCACGACTTGTAGCTGTCGTCTTGCGGAGGGTCAGTCCACGTGCGGCGACGAGTCTCGTCGAAGGCGAGCCCAAGCACGCAGGTGACGCGTCCCGTGTGCTTCACAGCAGGAAGACAAGGCCTCCGTAAGGCCTCCCGTTTGATCACGGCCTTGCGCCGTCCCAGGTGGCGACGGTGTTCAGGAACTCGTGACGCCTGCCCGCCGACACAGCAGGAGCCGCGCCCGGTACCGGTAGCCTCAGGCAGGTACCTCGGCTCCCCAGGTCCCACCAAGAACAGGCCGGAGGAGCTCCCCGGACAGCGCCCTGGTCCGGCACGTCCTCGCTGGAGCCACCGCCAACGCCCGCAACACCAGGAAAGCACCAGTCCTCGCTGGGCACGGCCACGACAAACTTCTCGGACAGCGCCCTGGTCCGGCGTGTCCTTCGGCTAGCTTCGCTCAGCCCTCTGCGCGTTCCACACGCGCCTCTCTTCTTTTTCGTCTTCTTTTCTTCTTGTCCCGCCGCCGCGCGTGCTACCTGCCCCTGGCTCGCCTTCATGTCGCCGTCGTCTTCATTCTCGTACGTCCGCACAAACATATCGAAATTCCACCAAAAGTTCACAGCCATATAAATTCCCTCTACAAATTTCCTCCATTCACTACAGTCGGCAATCAAGCAATCTTTATCGAGCCAAGTGCGCAATATGTCCGAAGACGGTCGACATTGCAACCATGGGGAAATCTGCCTTGAAAAGTCATCAGAAACGTGCAAAGCACAGATCCAAAGCAGTAGCAGGTGAGGGCTGCTTATCCGTCGCAAGTTTTGTGCAAACGACAAACCTGGTGTCCGAGGCGATTTCTTCCTCTCGTACTGCAACACTTGACATGTACTGCAGAAAGCACGATTCTGTGATCGAAGCAGAGATTTCGCAGACGAGGAAAGTTGTGCCTTCACACTACTGCTATAGCTCCAGTGGATCTATTTCGCAGCTATTCCAAAAGATGTTCCTGGACAGCGAAATCGCGGGAAGCTTCACTTGTTCAGAGAAAGAAATGCCTACGTTGCGCGTCACGGTCTACACGCATTTTTCACTTCACAAGTACGACAGATGAAGTCTGCGAATTTTGTAGTACTTCTTGACGACACCCTAAGTGAATACTTGCAAAGGAAACAACTTTATGTTCACGTCGGGTTGTGGAACAACTGTGAGGTGACATTCAGATATCTGACTTCAGCATTCTTGGGTCACAGCACAGCGCACGGCTTCTTGCAGAAGTTGACGAAAACACTCGCGTCCTTTTCCCTGAGCAAGATCGTGCAGCTCTTGACGGACGGTCCGAATGTCAACTGGAGTCTTTTCAACAAGTTGCAGGAGCACATGAAAAATGACTTCATGAAGTTCAGTGCTTGTGTATTACCGTATTTACTCGATTCTACCGCGCCCTCGATTGTAACGCGCACCCGTTTTCCGCGACCAAAAAAAAAAATAAAGTAATACATCGATTGTAACGCGCACCCATTTTTCGTGAGAGAAAAGAACAAAAAAAGTCCGTAGGAGTCAAACTTCGCACATTCAGAAGAACAAGTATTTGGGTTTTAAAGAACTGAAGTTTCAAAAAAGTAAAACACAAAGTCAAAAAGCGGGCCTTGCCGCTAAAACTGTCACCACTACGGCGGCGATACGAGTCGCGTAATGGATCAGTCCTAGTCGCTGTCGGACAACTCCTTGTCGCTGTCAACACTCTTCGATTTCGGGAAACCGGCCCTGCTTTGGTCCACTGAAACCTTTTCGTGAAGCTTTGCTGTAAAAAATCTTCTGCTTCTGTTTGCGCCAGTCTCGCACGCACGTTTCGGGAACTCCGAACTATATCCGAACGACCGCGATGCGGCCCGATTTCCGTCCGTCTCTCTGCACATGTAATAACTATTTTAAATGCGGCATCGTGGTACACTCGTCGAGTATTTGGAGTCGGCACTTCCATGCCGTCGATGCGAACGCAGAACGGGATGACAATCTCCTCAGCACACGTACGAACTGAAAAAATGGCAGAAATGGCCAAGGCGCGTAGGAGGCGGCCATTTTGAAATGTCGATGGCAATACGATATCCGAGTTTCTTTTTTTTTTTCGGTACTCGATTCTAACGCGCATGCGATTTTTGGACTCGTTTTTCCGGAAAAAAGGTGCGCGTTAGATTCGAGTAAATACGGTAGTTCAAATGGCTTGCACACAGTTTATAATGCTTACAAAGCAGGAATGCATGCAACGAGCTGTCCATTCAATACCTATCTGTCCAGCTTATTCTCACTCTTCCATGATGCACCGGCCTGTCGTGAAGATTTTGTTTGAAGAGACAGGTAGTAAGCTGTTTCGATTTCCTTTCGTACCCCACCGTAGGGTAGCGAGCATGCCAGTACTGGAGAGAACCCTGGCTATGTGGGCGGATTTGAAGCACTACACCGAAGCAGGTGGGTGACCACAGGCTACCCATGCTGAAATGTAGAGCGTATGAGAATGTCAGTGCTTTTCTAAGGACCAGCTTGCACTTGTGAAACTGAACTTTTCCTTAAACGTTGCAATGGTTATGCAGCCTTTCTTTAACGTTTTTACAGTGATTCTCCGTGTAGTAATTGTAGAGCAGAGTTTCCAGGCAGGCGAATGCCCGTGTCACTTTATTGCGCGTCTTTTTATGCATAGCCAACATATCAACATTGACAGATAACATAGATAAGTCAGTAGAGTTAGTAACACCCTCTACATAACGTCCTTCACACCACATCCCCCCTTGTGGTGGACCATATACTGGATAATTACAAGTTCAATCTTTTCGGCATAATGAGCCTTCCAGACTGAGTATGCAGAGGACCACGACCTGGAGTCGCGGTATGCGTCGACTTCAAACTGTCTGCATCTGTAGGGGAAGGTGCACTTTCTTGGCCAACTACGTCTGGTTTCGCACCACCTGGAAAAACCACTCGGAGAAACCACACAATGCAACACATCACTCAGGAGCTCTCCCGCACTGTCTGTTGTCGCTACTGCCTCCAGCACTGGTGATGACGCTGTCGAAGCAGCAGTTGTGCCAGAACCACCGAATGGACAAGCAGACGATGGTTGCGCTGTGTCACACCATTTGGAGTCTCTACCTCGTAGTATCTTTGGACGCTGACCTCTGCTCAGCACCCGAGCAGTACACCTGGAATCTGACACCCAGACATCTTGGCCTAGTTGCAGAATCGGCAGGGGTTGAGCAAAGTGATGGCGGTTGTAGTCCGTGGTCTGCCGGTGCTTAGTAGCTTGGTCACGCTCTTTGAAGGTTCCGTGGTCAGGCAGTCGCGGAGCTAGGTGGTCGCAGACCTTCGGCAACCGGGTGCGCAGACGACCCATCAGAAGTCGAGCAGGACTGAAGCCTGGAGAGCCAGGAGTGTCCCTGTACACCAAGAGAGCCATATGACGATCAACATTCTTGCGCCACAGTTTCTTCACGGTTTGCACTGCACGTTCCACTTCCCCGTTCGACTGTGGGAAAGCAGGACTACTTGTGCAGTGAGCAAAGCGGTATGTTGACGCAAAGTCCACAAGCTCCCTCGACGAGAACTGTGGCCCGTTGTCACTCCGAAGAACTTGACTTTCCGAATCGAGCCATAATGCTCTTCAGTGCGGTAATCGGTGATATACTTGACGTCCTGCGCAGGGTCTGTACTTCCGGAAATCCGTGAGTAGTAGTACTGAAGTCCTGACCTTCAAAATATATGTCAGCCCAGACTTGTAGCCAGGCAGCTCAGGTTTAGCAGTCGCTATCATGGGCTCTGCCCTCTGCTGTCTCGTTGTTGCACACTGTTAGCTGTTTTTGACCTCTGCTTTGATCCTGCGGCTTTACCAGGCCGCCACACCAACTCACGGGCCCTCGCCTTAGACCGAGCCACTACAAGATGACCAATGTGAATCAAACTCAAGGCTTCTGCTTGCAAAACTGCAGGAATAACCAGCAGACTGCCTTTCAGCAGAATCGAATCTGCAACCGAACGTTCGAGGCTTCCAATACGCTGCCAAATTACCAGTAGTATTGTCTTAGACATCCAACTGTAGTTGCAAAACTTGATCAAGGTGCAGCGCACACCATCCAATGCTTAATGCCTTCTTACTTTCTCAGACGGCTTCCACGACCAATCGCTCGTAGTTTTCAACTGAAGTAATTGCAGCATCTGATCATGGAAGCGGAGCTCTTGACAATGTGTCGGCAGTCGGAGCAGCTTGCCCGGAACGTACAGCACCTTGAACTGGCAGTGCATCAACTTGAATCGCAGGCGCTGTATCCGGTGTGGCAGCAAATCCACTTCCATGTCACCCAAAAGATCAGCGGTTGGTCTGTTTCAACGAGGAATTGGAGGCCATGAACGAATTCGTTGAGCTGCTGCACAGCCCACGTGACAGTTAAGGCCTCTTTTTCAGTCTGGCTGTACCTCTGCTCAGTCTTTCGCCCCGTGATTGGTCTTGTCTTGCATCAGGACCGCTCCGAGCCCGAAAGAACTTGTATCCACGGAAACCACTGTTGGGTAAGATGGGCAATAGCAGGCCATGGAAGTTTCCGAAGAAAGCGTTGTCTTTACTCTTTCGAATGCCGCTTCCTGGGGTGGTCCCCACAACCAGGCCTTCCGTGTCACGTATCTCGGGAGCGCTTGCAATGCGGAATGGAATTGGGAGAGAGAGAGATGCGGGGACCATGGCGTCACGGCAAACAGTCTTTATCTGACAAAACACTGCAAACAAACTTCACAGCCACTCAAAATTTTACAACAAAAAAAAATTATAACATTATGAACTCCTAAGCTGTACAAGAATCACACACGAATCAAGCTATTCTTAGTGCACCCTAACTCGAGTCTGGCCACTGTGGCGTCTCAGTGTGTCGCTCTACGAATCGAACATTCTTACTGCGTGTTGTTCGCTGCCTCGATTCGGTGCCAAAGTTGACGCTCTGACCAGTCGTCGCAGCTCCTTTGACGTCTTAGTCGTCGTCGTCAATCCGCCACCTCGCTGGTCGTTCTCATTGCCGACCCTCTGGTCTTTCATCGAGAACGTCGGTCGCTTCCGGTTAGGCCCAACTCTCAGCCTCTCCTCAGTGCCACTGGCTCGAACTGTCGATGTGGCTCTCCGGTGATTGTCAGTGGGTTGCCATAGTCTTTTGTTGAGCTGGGGTAGTGCCGCAAATGCCCCGAGAACTGCTGCGATGAGGCTGCCGCAAGCCCGGGAAGCCTCGCTCGGTAGACACCCAGGTCGACGGCCACCCTCCCGGGACTCTCGCAACGCTGCCTCCAGAACTGGGCTCTGCTGTTCCAGTCGCGGGCGTGACGCTAGCTTGCACCACCTTGCTCTTCGCCAACTCCACCAAACAATGACTGCTTCTTCTCCTGGGTCTCTCACTTCAGCTCGGGTCGTATGGCACGCGCCTTTCTCCGGCCAATGGCGTGCGTGGACGTGGCGGGAGTGCACACCATAGAGTACTTTTCCGTTCTCCGCACACCGCCGTCCGGCACGTGCCCCGTGCACCTTTACTCATGACATTCTGCTTGCATAGGAGTTCTCGAATCGAAGCTAGCGTAGGAATCTGGCAATATGATTCACCATCCCCATAAACCTTTGGAAACCTTCGACGTCCACTCGCATTTCCATCTTCCGAACAGCTTCAACCTTAGCTGGGTCTGGCAAGATATCGTCTGATGAAACGACGCCGAGGAGCTTGACACGCCAAACTTGCACTTTTCCTTATTAGTCAGCCCTGCTCGGCGTAACCGGTCATCGATTGTGTTGACCGCGCCTTGTTACCCCTCCAGAATGAGAGACATCCAGCGCTGAAATACTCTGGTGCAGCCTTAATGCCGAAAGGTAGGCGGCAAAAACAGTACCTGCTGAAAGGTGTTATGAACGTTGTATGTTCCTGGCTGTCTTCTGTCAGCTTGACTTGGAGGAAATGAGACGTCACGTCCAACTTGGAAAAGACCAGTGGAAAATGCCTCTCCGAGGAGCCGTAGTACGTGTTCCATGGTCGGTAAGGCGTGTCGCTCCTGGAGGACATACTTGTTCAGCTTGGTCAAGTCGACACACAAACGGTAGCTGCCAGAGCTTTTGCACCACCACCAGACTGGTGCACCATCGCATCGGCTTCGTGATCCGCCTAAATATGCCCTGAGCTTCCATCTTGTCAAGCTCAGATTTCATGACCAGACACAACGAGATAGGTATCCTTCTGGGTGTCCTTAAGGAGAATGGGGCGGCACCTGGTTCCATGCGTATCTTGTACGGTTTTTCCAGCACGCAGAGTCCTTCGAACAGGTTTCAAGCGATGCCTACAGTCTTGGACGACTTGCAGTGCTTAAAGGGACACTAAATGCAAATATTAAGTCTACATTGATTGTTGAAATAGCGGTCCGGAATCCTCGTAGTGCTTCTTTTGTGCCAAGGAAGTGCTTATTTTGAAATCACGTTTTAGTGGTCCGCATTGCGCTAGCGCACTTAAATTCACCCGCCTGAAAGCGGTCTTTTTCATGTCACTGTTGTCGTGCCCAATGTTGCCCACCTTTACTGCGCGGTGGCGTGAACTGCTGGCGTGCACTATTCAGGCATCTGGCAACATCACATGCATGCGGCATTTTGTCAAACTTTCTGTCAGAGCGACTTTTATGAGCGTGCAAAACACGCAGCAGTACGCGATACCGAAACTACCACTGAGACGCGACCGCGTGAGCGAAGCAGGACGCCGAGCAGAGCGCAGTTCGGCGAAAATGGAACTTTTGAACCACGTGTGCCGTTCGCCATGGAAACGCCAAAGAGGTTCTTTTTTCCATGAATGAAACAACGAACAAGCAGCCTTTTATTATGTCTCTTGATGCACGGAAGGTTCTTTTTTTATTGCAGGTAGTTTGATTACGAGTGATTAATTGTAGTCGAACTCTCTCACATCATCGGGATCATTTCCAAATGTCCCGCTACGTGGTGCTCATCGTGTGATACATTTAGCTTAATTTCTTGGTAAGTAGGGCACTGCTGTTGATAATACTGCCGTTCTAGACGTTGTCATACATTGAGCTTTTACTCTGACATAAATTTATATTTGCCTTTAGTGTCCCTTTAAATGGCTGGAAAACCTAGCAGAGGTGCGCTGTTTGTGAATGCACCACATACATTTTCTGCTCTTTTGTCTGGCCTCTCCATCTCAAGGTAGCCCAGAAGGTACCCAAAACGACTAGCGGCTGCCCTCCAGGGCCCGTGAGCTCGGCTTTTTGAGGGTAAAGTCTTGCTGGTACGGCAGAAACTTCAGCGTCACTATCAACCTTGAACTTGAGCAGCGACCCGTTTCCTTGAACGTTGCCATACTAGACCCGGGACAGGTGGACTTATCCAACCCCATTCAGTCCTATAGACCTTTTCAGACTGTTTTCTGGGCGCCGCTATAATCCTCTCTGGGCTCCGCTAAACAGACGTCGCGCGCCAGAAATGCATGGCCAAGGCTGTGACGTCAGCCGTTGTACTCCCGTGCGCAGCCCAGCATGGTGGCGTTTTTTCTCTCCTGTGAAAAGGTCTATAGCCGATACCGAAGAACGACACATTGCCGTAAAGTGGCCCTTCTTTCGGCCATTGTTACAGAAAACTCGTCGGGCCGAACATTTCGTTTTCAGGTGGCATCCTCTGCTGCAGAAGTGACACTCGCCCCGCGAGACTGAAGGTGACGTTTTGGCTTCTGAGCGAGTCCTTTGTTGCGGACGATTCTTCTTCGCTTTAGTTGCCTCCACGAAGACGGCTGAGGACACGGCACTCGTAACAGTGGAGTCACTCGCAGTGTGCTCCTTCTCAGCGTCCTCTTGTTCACGTGCTTAGATCAAAGTTTGTTCGAGACAGCTTCGAGAACCTGCACAGTTCGTCAGCCAGGTTGCTGTCGAACAAGCCCAGGACAAAATGGTCGCGCACGAGCAGACTCAACCTTGGAGGGGTAGTTGCTCCGTCGTGCCATGACCCAAAGTGCTGTGTAGAAAACGTCTGCCGACTCGCCAGGTTGCTATACCTGACGGTGAAACTTGGCACTTTAGTACAGCTCGTTCACTGCATGGATGATGTAAGAGTGAACTTCCCGGTGATTTGCTTCAAATCCGCCGTATCATCCTCTGAAGCTTGCAGCGAGCCAAGAATTTCTGTTGCCTGTGGACCCATGGTGTACAGCAGTGTGCGGACACACACTTCGGCAGCATGCAAGCCCGAAACGTGGAGGTACTCTTAGAACTGGATGAGCCAATGTTTCTGCTGTGCTGGATTGCTGAAATTGAAGGGCGCCGGAGGTCTGAGGTTTGCCGATGCAAACACGACAGCCGGCATACTTGCCAGTGCGCTTGGCAAAGCACCATCCATCTTCCTGTCGCCGTTCTCCATGCCGTGCCCAAACGGGTGTTTGACCGCATCAGCGACTGTTATCCACAGCACATACCTGCTGGCACGCCCCCTTTCACCGTTGTAGTAGAAGCGCGCCCACTTCCAACGCCATGTAGTAATTGCACAGCCGAGTGTCCGGGCAGGCGAATGTCCTGTGTCACTTTGTTGCGCATCCTTTTATGCACAGCCAGCATATCAACATAGAAAGATGACATAGATAAATTGTTAGTGATGTCAGTAGGGTCAGTAACGCCCTTAACATAATGCGCTTTACACCACACTGCCCAGGGATTTTAGTTTTTCGTGAAAGAGCTTCAAAGTGTCTTGAGGAGCCTCCTTGCAAGGTTCCTGAAACACTTGGTATTGACAGAAGCCACGAGCATGATGAAACTCCTGCAAATTGATGTTGATGATGCTGCCAATTACACGTCACTTGAGATGGTGGACATTGGATGGGTGGCTGAGAAGATCTTAGAGTGGGAAAAGTGAGTTCAAAGTCTGTTTTTGAATTTAGAGGAGAGTCGGAAATTCATTGTAAGCATGATCCTGAAAATCGTGGAGAGATGTTCTCTTGGGTACCCTCTGGATCAAGGATTCAGATTTCGACCCCAGAGAGATGTCTAAGACAGAATTGTGCCTTGGGAAGCTAAAAGTTCTTGTTAAGTTTAATGAACAACAAGCTTCTTTCAGAGCGCAAGAGAGATCGCGTGTGCACAGTATATTCAGTTCTGCCAAGAAAAAACTGCATAAACTGCGAAACAGTGGAAGAGACCATGAACGCCTTGACGTTCTCCTTGTGCGCCTTATGAAGCATGACCAGTCGTTCTCGATCTTACGGGAAGTGCTGAAGGTTCTTCTCTTGCTTAGCCGTGGACAGGCTTCAGTAGAAAGAGGTTTCAGTGTAAACAAGAAGATTGAGGTCGAAAATATGACGCAGCCCTTGTATATCTCTAGAGTCATCTGCGAGGCCGTGAAAACCCACGGTGGGCTGCTTAATATTCCACTGTCGAAAGAGCTGAAGTCATCAGTATGCAAAGCCAGGCATAGATATGCGTTTACATGGATGAACAGGCAAAGCAAGCTGTGGCACAGCAGGTAACCTTAAAAAGAAAACGACTCGAGCTAGAGCTACAGAGCATACAATAGAAGACGGAGCTCAAAAATACTTCGAAGTGCTTGCTGGAGTCAGTGGATCGCTTTTTAGAAGACTCCGAAGCAAAAAATGACGGGACTTGTCTTGTCAAGGCCAACAGTTTCCGTCGAACAGCTAAAGAAGAAGAGGCGGAGAAATTAGTGCGAAAGTGCAGCTCGTTTCTTAGTTGTGCGGAAATAAAATTACGCTAACACTCCTTGAACTTTTCGTTTCTGCATCCTTGAAATCCTTGAAATGTCCATATATTTTCAGCCAAATATTGTGTACGAATCATGGATGTTGCCATTGAGTCGACAGCTGCTGCCTCCTCGGAGATGACCTTGGCCACAACGTCGTGGCAGGCCTTGAAGTGGCTCGACCAGCCAGAGCTTGCCTTGAAACTGTCGTGGCAGAGTATGGAAGTGAAGTCCAGCGCCTTATGTTGAAGCACTTTTCCTGACAGCGGCACTTTTTTCACACGCTGTTCGCAAAACCAGGCGAACACTGCCCTGTCGACGTCTGGGAATGCCGCCGCCATCACTGTTTTGTTGTTTGCGCTTGCGCCATTTTTGAGCACCCCAAGAATGGAGGCAATGTTTTTTAAAATTGTGGACAGCGAGCTGCACGCAATTCGAAGCTTGTCGGCAATCTCCATTTTCTTTCTGCCTTTTTCAACTTGGGCAATAATAGCAGCCTTATCTACAAACCTTATCTACAGCCTTATCTATAAACTTCAGCGTTTTGTGTGGAAGCGGCATCTAAGCAGGCCGGCGAAGCAGACGGTATTATGGGGGCGCACACGGTTTGCGCAACCAACGTAGCACTAACCGCACACAGCAACAGCTCAGAAAGAGAACGCACGCGTGACCAAGCCACATGCTCCTGTACATGTGGATTTAGCTGAGCATTGCTTGCGTATCCATTTCATCATCGTTGTCGCTAGCTTTTTTTTTTGTTGTAAACGGCAATGGCCACACCCACGCAATTGCGCTGTAGCGTAGGTTTGTGCAATTTATGGGCAGAACGGATGCATTTGAGCAGTTTTTGAACAGAGTTACTGTTACTTGGGCAGATTTCTGCACACTGTCGGTCCAAAAATTTAGTTCATGTGGGGTTGCTCTAAAAATGTTTCGCTATTGCGACATGTGAATTGCACAGATTCCTAAGGGCGTTAGCTGAGGATTCAAAAATATTTCGTTTCTGTGAGAATTCCGTTGCCTCAGGATTTCATTATTGCGGGTTTCAACTGTAAATCTATTCTATTTTCGATTAGCTAGTACTCATAGTTTCGAATATTTCGACAGGACGAATATCTAAAACACGACAAAGGCCAATGGTGCAACTTGGTAAGGGTGGGACGGCTAAAACTAACGCTAACGTCGTTACAGTAGGCATTTCGTTAAAACTTGCACCGATACCCTGGTTCAACAGCGCTCGCGTGTTTTTTTGTAAAGGAGATTGTCGTTTTTGCGTGTAAAAAGACGCAGGAGAAGATCTGTTAAGCCCTTCACAACTTCGCTTCCGAAACGAAGGCACTGACGTCTTGCGTTGTTCGGTCGCGTATGCCTCAACGCCGTAAATCGTCGCGACTTTAGCCCGCGAAGCCCTCGATGATGGCTTCGCATGTGAAAATTTGTTCACGCTGTGCAGTCGCCACTGCCACACCGCACTACTCGTTCAGAAACTCCCATCCTTCTCGCAAGCAGTTAAACGCTGCTGTGGATGGGCGCCCGAAGATTTTTGGGCCCGTGGCACTCTTGACGATGAAGCACGGCATTACCGATGTCAGATGAGCCGCACTGCGCGACCACAAAGAAAAAAAGTAGCTACCGTACCCCCCGCTGTTGGCCGTTAGCAGCAACGTTGGTTAGCAGCAACGTTTCTAGAACGTTTCTAGAAGAAGTTCTATAAACGTTGGTTAGCAGGTTAGGAGTGCTGCTGCTGACTGCAATTGTGGCTGTTCTTTCAACATGCCTGGGCACCCATAAAAGCAGCAAAAAAAAAGGAAAGCCTGTTAAGTGGTAATAAAATTGTCACCGTCTATCTGTTTACAAGTTCAGTGAAAAATGTGTACAGTTTTCAACTGCAGCAAACACTGTGGCATCATGGCGAGAGAGCACAAAGCCAGGTCATTTGGAACAGCTTGTTTCTGCATGACAATTTGTAGTCGTTCGGTAGCAGTCACTCGCCACGTTATGTTTGAAGACGTGAACAGATTTCATTTCTTTGTCCTTTCTCTCAATTTTCAGTAAAGTCTTTTGTATTCGATATTTTTACCACTATTCGCTACCACTGAATTCTAATTAATTCGAGATGAAATTTCACTGTTCGCACACCCCTAGCGAGAAGCAGGTTCCACTGGTCATTGTTCTCCTGAAGGTTGCACTTGAAGTAAGACAGCTCCTAGTCTAAAAGAACTGGCAGCTGCCGAAATCGTGGTGGTGTAGGAGGGGTGATATTTTGCCATGCACCCAGGGCTTAGTCTCCCATCAGTGGAGGGGGGCCCCTCATAGAATGGCTACCAGTGTGTGTGTGTGTGTGTGTGTGTGTGTGTGTGTGTGTGTGTGTGTGTGTGTGTGTATATATATATATAATCGCTTGCAGCAGCGCAGGCACTTCCGTTGCGGCATAGAATAGTCACGCAGAGTGCGGGCGTTACACACAACGCTGTACGCCAGATCGTCTCTCGCAGCTACCGTTAGCTCATCTGTTAAAAGCAAAGCAATATATCACCGGCCTTTCACAGCCTGGCTACCTTTAGCTGAAGCACCCTACGTAAGTCACACAGTATAAAAAATTCGAATTGCTTAGTCTGCTCTTTTGCATAATTCTATTATACATTCAAACGATATGAAATTCTGCGAAATTGCACACGTGGCCTGCACTTGCTGCAAGGACGTACAAAAATTGTCCTCGCTAAAAAAAATCTTCCCGAAATCCTCCTGTTCTTGTTTCCACACATGTGGTTTTCGAATTGGAGCACGGACGTCAAGCGCAGAGTGCCTACCCGACAGTAACCATGAGTTACGTAAGAATCAGGGCAAGATCGCTGCAGCGGTGGGCCATTTGTTGTGATGAATAGCAGCTTTGACAGCCTTTTAACAGAGAGCGATGACCTGGACGGTGTCATTATATCGTTCATGGCGCTGAATCCTCGTTCAGTCAGCAGTTGAAACAGGGATGCACTTTGTGGCCGTCACGACAGGTTTGAGTAAGCAAGGAACATTCTTGCCACCGTTTTCAACGTACCTCCTCATGCCTTGAACGGCGTTATTCTCGTGCACGCGAAGCCTTTGTGCCAGACGACGCACTTCGTCCTCGCCGTAAAGGACGTCGAGATCATCGGACCATGAAAGCGGATTCAACACCTTTATGTCGTCGATGAGCAGTTTGTAAGCAGCAACATTTTTTTGTACAGTGCCGCTACTGCTTACACGCGAAGGCTGGGTTGTAAGAAGCCGCGTCCTCATGTTGTCTGCCAAGCTCTGGTAAAACTGTGTTGGATTAATGATCTTGTTGCATTTGCGGCCTCGGTGCAGTCCCACGCCCTTGAACGTCATCACCTTTTCTGCTTCATTGGCTTCAACTGCATATTTCCCTGGTCGACATTTTCTGGCCCCAAAAACTGCTATTTGCCGTGTGATTAGGTTGTGCGCCTCTGGCAAGGTGATTCCAGTCTTCTGTAAGCTCAAAGAAAGCTCCGAAAGCTCGGCCAAACTGTCACAAAGGAGCGACAGATTTTGTACAAACTCAACCGACGACAACCTCTCTGAGAGTCCCTTGTATTGACTCTGCTCTTTGGTGTCTCGCCTAAGATCTCGGGAACTGCTCAAAAAGTGACGGTACAGGGCGGGGTAGGACGTCATCACTGCATGTACCGATCGAAAGCTCGAAGCCACCCACCTGGTATCTAAAACTTTTCCAATCCTCAAAAGTGACGTGTTGAGATCTTTTGCACAGCTTTCAAGTTCCCGTCGGTTTTTCGGGGAACTGCTATACAAGCAGTCAAAACTTATCCATGAAGATCTTAGTGGTTGATCCCTTCGACATCTCGAACAGAGTCTCGGACTGCTAGTTCTAAACGATGTGCGGAGCAGTGCCATGTTATGAGGTGAGGAAATGAGTCTTGAAGCAGCTTTGCTACGCCCGATTGTTTCCCGAGCATAACTGAAGCTCCGTCCGATGCAAATGCGATCAGCTTTTCCTTCAGCACGTCCATCGTGAGACCGTGCGAATGCAAACATGTAAGTAAGGCATCTGTTGCCTCCTCAGCCTCCTCAAGGTTCAGGAACAGTGTGATTGGCTCTGCATTAGCCATGCCGGTGCTTGAAACTGCTTTGCTAAAAGGTCCTATACAGGCTTCATGTCGGGAAGGAACCACATTAGCGTATGCAATATAGCGTGGTAGATGAGTAAAATAAGCACCAAGCGTAGCACAACGCGAATTCTGTAACCAGGCGTCACACAATGCGAATTGCGCAACGAGTAGGTTGTTGAATGCTTCCAGCCCATTACAAAGGGCTCTGCAATATTTCTTCATCGTCATCAGGCACAACATCAACAAAGTGCGCATAATGTCTTACATGCGTTTAGCAGGTACCAACGCTCTCCGTAGAATGGCGAAAAATGGCACAGTGCCTGCTGCCCTACTTCTCAAAAATTACAATGATTTATAGCGTAGTGGGTTCCTCGCAAGCGCACTTGTATTGTTTGCCAAGGAAGCACATAAGCGCATGATCCACTTCCTCGGGGTCTCAGTAAAATTACAATGATTTATAGCGTTGTGGGTTCCTCGCAAGTGCACTTGTATTGGTTGCCAAGGAAGCCCATAAGCGCATGATTCATTTCCTCGAGGTCTCAGTAAAGTTCTTCGCCCCCCCCCGTCTCTCTCCCACGTCAACGTATGTTACAGCATGACGGAGAGGGAAATAGCAACCGGGCGTCACCCAATGCAAATTATATAACTGGTTGGCCGTTTAGAGATTCCAACCCAGGGCTGAGGCATAATTCTTCATCGTCATCAGTCGTCGCGTCAACAAAGTGCACATAATGCCTTACAGACGTGTAGTTGGTGCCTCGCTTCTCCGCAGAATGACGAATAATGGCTTATTAGGTGCTTCCCAATTTCACAAAAATTGTGATTTATGGCGTAGTGGGTACCTTTCTAGTGTACTTGTATTGTAGCCCCAAGAGAGCTTAAAACGGGCTCTAGAAACGCCGCTCTTCCAGCTTTCGCTGTGACTGTGCTGCGGTTTCAGCGCAGGCCTGGCGTTTTTTTTGAAGCTAGAGCGTAAATACACAATCAACGTCGAGTGCTTGCTGATTGTCGTGCTCTCGTCAATTAGCACAGAGAATTTCCCCTCACCTTCAATGATAGTTTCGCACATCTTCTTGCGCATTTCTTGCCCATTGTGGTCGATAATTGAGGAACAGGAGACATTCGTGTGTAGAATTCTTCCCAGGGCCACGCCGTTGGCGATTTGCACGTCAATTTCGTCGCCGAAATCGTTGAATGGACGGCAGTTGGCTTGCTTGTAAGCAATGCGAAATATTTTTTGTGTGACTTCCTTGTGTTCACTGTGCTGCTCCATGAAGGCTTCTTCGAGCTTCATTTTCTTTGCTGTCTTCTCTAATTCCAAAGCCTTGATGTGGCCATCTGCCAGTCTGTGTTGGTATATCTTCTTGCGCAAGGCTTTCTGTCGTTGATGTTTCGTGGCTCCAAACACTTTTACGCCTTCCTCAATCCATTCTGTCGCGATTCGTCCCTGGCTGCCGAGATGTTTTACCTTCGAGCATGGGAGGCATTTCAGCTTTCCGTCCGTGACGCTCAGCCAGTCATTTTCTTTCAGGAAGAATTCGCTTTGTTTTGCGCTCCAACAGTAAGGTAAGCTCGGAACAATCGATTGACTACAGTCATCGTCGGCTTTTTTCGGGGATTGGTCTTTTGGGGGAGTGCCAGGAGTAGCAGATGAAGTTTCGCTGCTGTCTTCATTTGGGCCACTCGCGGACACAGTCCGCGACACAGGCATAAAAGAACTTGTTAGTTTTCTGTTCTGGCTATCTTTTGCAGCCATGTTAGGAGTTGGAGCAAGAGGAAAAACTGCTTTGAGGGCACGCACGTGACAACGAGTACGGATGCACAGGCCTCCCAAGCTCGGCCAGGGGGCGCTGCGTCGCACGCGTTTCGCCGCCTTTCTAGCAAAAACCGGTCGCTCCTCTCCCCGCACCTGCCTTTTGACTGCGCTGTCTCAGCACGTTCCCACACCCTGCACGCGCTGTTCTCTGCTCGCCGTGCACGTGCAGCTTCACGTGTCGCTTCTTCCTCTGAAGGTTTAGAAAGATCCCAGAGATGGAAAAAACGTTTTCACGGTGGGAATCCCACCAGAGGAGGACGGTTGATCGACCACCTTTTCGGGACCGAGCAGGTCGTCAAGGGCGATGCTGTTTGTGCGAGCGCTACGTGCGTGTCGATGCTGAACGGGCACATTTCTTTGACATGAATAGGGAGGTGACTGCGCGAGTTCTGTAATTATGTTACCGGTAAAACGCACATTCGTTGCGGCAGTCCTGTCTACTCGGAGCTGTCCAGCACGCTTTCGCGTGCGTTTTCTATTGATAACTTTTCGATTGCATGGATGCGAAGTTTGTCGTGCGGCTTTAAATTTATTATGAGCTCAGTGTGAAGAGCATAAATTTACATCTGTCCTGTTGAGTCACTGGCTGCATCGCAATGCGCAGTGTTCAGTTTCGTGGGAGTTTCACTTTTGCCGAGGTTTGCATCGAACGATAACAACGTCGGATCGCAAGTTTAATGTCACCTTGGATTTTTTTAGAGCTCCCTTTGACAGCATAATGACACGTGCAAAAAAAAAACAACAAAATTCATGCCCACTTCGACCATGCACGTTTCTTGCAGAGGTGTGTTTCATTTCGAATAAAATCGACGCCTGATCACGCACCGTGTTCGCTTATTCTAACGTCGCTTTGGTTGTTTCGACAGCTCGCTTGGTCAGCATCATACTATACAGGGGCGTAGCCAGGGAGGGTGGGGGGTTGGGGGGGGGGGGTTGAAACCCTCCGCGAAAGTTTTCAATTTTGCTTGCGTATATGTACACGCACACATACAAACGCACGCACGAACATAAAGTATGGTTGGACCCCCCCCCCCCCCCCCGAAAAAAATTTCTCGCTACGCCCCTGATACTATACAATACCCACAGAGATTACGCATGTTCATGATTATGCCGAGGTTTGTGCCCAATGATAAGCGCATCTGAATTCGCGAAGCCATCGAAAATTTAATTGCCGCCTTGGTGGGGGACTTCGGATTAACTTCGGCCACCTGGGGTTCTTTAACGTGTACGCAAATCTAAGTACGCCGTTGTTACTGCATTTCGCTTCCATCGAAATGCAGCTGCCGTATGCGTGAATCGAACCCATGACCACGATCTTAGCAGCGCAACACTTCAGCCTGCTAAGCAATCGAGGCGTGTCGCATGCAAGGCCAATATAAACGTTCAGTGCAAACATGCAGCTTAATTCTGTTTACAGGGAGCCGCGACGGGAAATGTACCGCAATCAGCTGAATTAAACACTTAGTACTCACGGTACGTTATTTAAACTGTGGTGTAATAAGCCCACATGCTCCGCTGCTGTCGCATTACAAATGGTTGACTCGGAAAGCCAGCGCGCAATCTCGAAACGTACAGCGGCTGTCTGTTGTAGCTTCGGTTCACAGACGCACTTCCCTTTCAAATGAGCACGATCATCGCGTTGCTCCCCGTTAATAGTTCGTAATACTGTGTACGACAAAAATTGCTTCAAGGTGACAAGACCGCGAAAGCATCGCGGCGAACTGCCATAATCCACTCTTGACGCCTCTGCTCCTGCACTGCTTGCATTGGAAACGGTAGAACTTGACGGGCAGTTTTCGGCCCTTCATCATTTTTGACTGCGTGCCTGCTTTCGAGTACGGCGAAGAAACGGCACCCGTAGCGTGAGAAATGCGAGATAAAAGCCCCGGGGAGCACGTTCTCCGCGCGCGCAATGGGAAAACCAAGCAAGAGCGACTCGTCCGAGCTACCGGAGCTTTCCCCTCTTTCCGCTGGGGCGGTGGACGGCGCTGCGCAAACTTGAGCGTTGGAGGCCTATAACTAGCGAGCGAGTATTAGGCGCGCGTCGCCAATTTCAAACGACAACATGACATCCAGGCGCCGACGTTAGTGTCGACGGAGCGCGCGCAACGAAAAAACAAGTATCAAAAGGCGCCAAAAGCGTGCCCCCTCACACTCTCAAGACGGCCGCCGACAACCTGCATGCTCAGATCAAACGCTCGGGTAAAATCTGGAAATATCAGGAAAGGAGAGATGATGAAATGCCGAGGGACGCCGCCGGTGCCAGACGAAAGTCCGAGAAGGATCTCGCTCTCTTTCCTAAGCTTTCGCTGTGCTAAGCGCAGAGGAGGCACCTAGAAGGGTCGCGAACACAGTTGCGACCCGATACAAGTGCGTGGCGACCGAGTGAGTGAGTGGAGCGAAAGTGTTGTTCAGTGAGAGTGTAGTTCGGTCGGCGGAGCCTTCGGTGAAAAGCTTCGCAAAAGGGAGACACTTGAGCACATGGATGTGTTCTGCGAACGTCTCATTTTGTAGCATCCCATTTTCGTTGTAACACGGGCTCAGGCACAGCTGAGCAAGCCTTCGAAATCACCTGCTTATTATGTAGTCAGCAAGAAGCTTGGGTACATCGTCCTGTTTTGCTCGGCCACATCAACCGAATAGTCGTGAATAAATCATTAAGTACAGTTTCCCCGCACAAGGCGCCACTGCCAAAAAGAACTCCGGCGCTTGTCGAATGGGTGCCAAAATACTACAGTTGACCTGCCGAAGGGGTGCCGGGCCCCTCCTTAAAAAATGGAGGGGGCCGGGCCCCGCCGCCGCCCCCCCCCCCCCCCCCCCCGACTTTAAGCCCTGCATGCACCTATCTGATACCAGCAGTCGTTTGATCTTGCTGAAGGCTGACTCTTGCTCGTGGCGCCATGACCAGTCCGTTGTCTTGCTCAGAAGAGCACACAGGGGTGCCGTGATCTCGAATATGTTAGGAAGGACCTTTACTAGGTAGTTCACCATCCCGAGAAGTCAGCGAAGTTCGGCGATGTCTTTGGGTGCTTCAAGAGTCTTTTATGGCCTTCACTTGGTCTGGATTGGGTCTCATGCCATTGGCTGAGACGACCACACCTAGGAAAGGCACTTCGAAGACACCAAAGCAGTATTTATCTTGGTTTAGAGTTATTGCGGCTTTGGAAAGACAAGAGAGGACTTGCTCCAAGCGGGCGTGGTGCTCTTTCTTGTCGTGATCAAGAGAGAGAGAATTTATTGATCATATCCTGAGGAGGCTAACTGGGGGCCGCCCAGGATGGCGCTTGAAGTCAAACTCTTGACAACGTCCCGAGCCCTCCGGACTGCCCAGAGTTGCAGTTCGTACTTGGAGCTTGTGATGGCCTTGTTCCAAGCCTCTTGAAATTTCAGCCCCGTCAGGCCGTTCGCTGGGCACAGCCAGAGCATGTTTTCAAAGTTATGGTATTCATGGGCGCAGAAATGGCACGTGGCGAGCATGTCAGGGTTGATCCTGGTCTTGAATGTGGGTGTCATGTAGGTGCGTTTCTGTAGCTGGCAGAGTGTGACTGTGCTCTGTTGAGTCTGGGGTGTGTGGCGGGGAAAATTCGCCTGCTGCCCCGGTGGTGTGATGTGATATCGTGGTCCATGATGGCCGGGTTCTTGTCACTCGTTGGGTCCGCGTGCGTGTCCCCCGATGAGGATGGATCTGCCACACTGTTAGTAAGCACGCTAGGCGGTGTTGCCTCCTCGTTGGGGTTGCAGCACTTCAGGCATTTGAGCAGGGCCAATGCGGGCAATTTTGGGCCGCTCCTCTTCGGGTGGGGCCTCATCCGCGGCCTATCTGCGTGCTGCTTCGATTGTGATGTTGGTGGTTTACAATGAAACGAGGGCCGTTGCAAAAGTCTGCATGCGTGTATCTTCGCGTGTGCCTTCTCTTCTCTGGAGGGCCAGCGCTATAGCTAGCTCCTCTGCTTCGTGTGTGTGCTCAGTTCTTACAGAGGCTGTGTTCACCAGTTTGCCCTTCGCATCCGTTACTGCCGCTCTTTATGGGTGCCGGCCTGCATATTTGGCTCAGTCTACAAACACCGCGTGCGTGTTGTGTCTGTGTATTTTATTCAGTATCGCTCTTGCTCTGTTGTGGATCAGGGGGACATTGCGTGGCACTGGCTCTATGTTGAGGTGTGCTTGGACATCTATTGGAAGCTCGGTCTTGTTGTCGGGTTTCAAGAGGGGCCTTATGTGTGCTTGCCGTAGAATCATGTTTTTGACTAGGGTGCTCAACAGCCGAGCTATCTGTGCTGTTCGCTGCGCCTCAAATCTCCTGTGCTGTGTTGCGGAGGTCTAGTTGCATTAGTCATTACTTGTGCGATTGGTCAGGCGTATGGCTGCTTTCAGGCCTTTGCGCAGTGGCTCATCTATCTTGTTGATCTCTGCCCGTCCCCCACAGAGGAAGTGGGCTGCCTATACACCTTTTCAAATTTTCACTCCAGGGGGTACCATATTGAAATGCGTGCCGTCTAACGTCCAAGATTGGCGAAATCGCCATCTTGGTCTGCGCGTACTCTAACCGGCACGGTATGCGTTGGCGAGATCCCTGCTAAAGCCTGTATTCGCTGATTTTTCATTTCTTTAGACTGTTTTCTTTGATATCGTCACTGCCACTGACCGATTCGTCGCTGTCTGAACCGTTCAGCGGCGCGCATTCGCGCTTGCGTCGCAAGAATGAGCTCCGCGTCTGCGAACGGCGGTGCTTCATTGTCAGTACCAGTAGCAGCAAGCTTAGTACCAGGTTGAACACGGCATGAAGTGTTAATAATTGGTAGCTTGAGCTTTCTTGCAGCTGTATACCGCTTTCCTTTATAGGCGTACTAAAAGTGTACAGATTATCCATCAGTTTCACACCTCCGTGCACACTCGTTCGCGTGTGAGTGGCCAGAAATACGACGAGTGCACATTGTTTACATCTCATTGAGGAGAATGCCTGGTGTCTTCGTCAGGTGTGCAACTAAGGCACTGGAGTCGCACAGCTACGTGCAGTCTGGCTGGCTGGCTGGGTGGGTGGGTGGGTGGGTCAGTCGCTGGTGCACAGTGTGAAGGAAAAAGTCGTGCTGGTGTGACACCGTCGCAAGCCTTGAACAGTAGGCCCCATCGCGCGTGGGTTTCCGCAAGGCCCTCCGATGAAGTACGGCGCGCGCAGGCTGCACATGCGTAACCGGACAAGGCGGAGTTTGCAACTGTGTCGGCCGCTGTGTCATGGATGAGAAGTACGAATCCGCAACATTCTTACGAGTTACTAGGTGAGTCATCAGTGACTTGCCTACCTTTATTTCGTATACAGGATGCGGCACGGGAAGATTGCTCTCGTCGGTTTTCTTGCCGCCAATGAATACCGGGAACGGAGGCGTGATGATAGCGACACGCGGAAGTTCTTCCGATTTACTGAAGCCACTCACTGCTGCCGAGATTCAGGTGATGAAGGAAAACGATGCAGCGCGAACATGCCACACTTGCACTCATCGCGTGGTGTACTGTGCTGCGGACATATGATTCCACCTAAAATATTTCTCTTCCGCTGCTTGTTCGTTCACCCGTACAAGACACAGTGATGGCCAAGTGACTTGCTATGCGAAGGGAGTAAATTTTCTGCCATGGTAGTCACTTCGTATCTGAGGCAGGCGCACAACAGTCACACAAACACGTACCGAAGCAACGCCAACACAGCAAAGCGCGATGGCAACACTGAGAGCATACCCTCTACCCTTGCAGCCCACTGGTTCGAGGGTGCTCCTGTGAAAAGGTGTATAGGCCACGTGACTTACGAGGAAGGCGTGGTACGCTTTCATGTTTTCTTCGAGGAGCCCCGCATGCTTGTTCGCGATGCCCCGCGCAAAAATGTGGGCGCTCTTTTCCAGGTGTCTGAATGCCTCGGTGTTGTGGCCATTCTGGGCGTTGGTTAGCCCCAATATTATGACATTATCTTTTAGTGGTATGGCGGCTCCGCTGCTCGCTCTTAACTGTACTGCATAGAGTTAGGGTTGCCCACTTAGTACTGGAAAAAAGAACTGCTCTTTGGTGGGTGTAGTTATACAGGCAGTTAAATTTATGCTGAAGAAAAAAAAAGATGCCATGTTCAGTCTTTGACACATTACGTCATGTCAGTAGCGTAGCTAGACCTTTTTTTTTGGGGTGAGAGGGAGGGTTGAACCCCACTGATGGAAAACATTGTTTGCCTAGTCTGAAGTCCACATAATGTACATGTAGGAAAAAAAAAAACTGAGCTAACCAACTGTTTTGTTCGCATAAAAATAAATGCCATATAAATATTGCTGTCCATTTGGGGCGTAAAGCCTCAAGAATCATTATTAATACATGTCGTCCATGCCCTGGAGCCAGTTCTCATTCGCAGGTTGATACCTCTAGTCTCTCGGAACAGGCATTGAGGTAATTTTCGCTGCTTCAAAGGCTCAGATTTTATGCTCGTGATGAAAGCACATAATTACTGATGTTGGTTTTTCGCTCTGTGATCGGAATAACTGAGATCAAATACTCCAAGTTTTTACGGGCTGGTAGAAATTGGTTGAAAATCGCGTGAGTTTTGGTGATAGCTAATGAAAAATATGTAGTAGCTTCGAAGTTGTTCAGTTTAGGCTTATAAAATGAAAAAATAAATAAATAAATAAATGCATACTCGCGATATGATGGCCATAAAAACCGCGTTACGTTGGCCGATCTTAGGCGTGGACCTACAACCAGCCCACTGTTTAAGAAACCGGCTGGGCCGGCCGAAAACCGGGAAGGTGGCCACCCTACATAGAGTCCAGCCCGCTGCTTGCGGTGCCATTCCGTTGCAAAGATTGCCAGTTGGCATTGGCTGGCTGGGCGAAAGCTTCAAGCCCTTCGGTCGTAAGAAGTCTTCGGTAACGTCCAGCACTTGCTGCAGTTGGAGTTTGTGCTAGCCCAGCAAGTCCCCCGTCGCCTAGATGGTGATGTCATATGCGTAAATTGCATGGCTGACTCGGGGATGGTGGCAAGTTTGACCGAGAGCGCGCGCATGGCCACATTAAAGGGAAGTGGCAAGAGCACTGAGCCCTGCGGTGTGCCTATATTCTCCGGGCACTTTGGGTCACTGCAGAATTGCCCCATGCGGATGACGGCTGTTCTGTCCTTTTGGAACGCTTTGATGAGGTTGTTGAATTTCGCTCCAAGGCCTAGGCTGGACATCTCCTGCAAAATATGTTCGTGTTTAAGTGTGTTGAAGGCTTTGGCGAGGTCTAGCGCCAGTATCGCCTTGGGTATCCTTTTTCTCGCCAGTGACGTGTCTGTGAAATAAGTGTTTTGCATGGACAGGGCCATCCGTAAGCCTATCACGTTGTCTGAAGAGTTCTTTGTCCTTTGTGATTTGTGTTGCGGTTGTGTATGGCGCGTTCTCCAATTTTGCCTATGCACAAAAAGAGGGAGATGGGTCGTAGGTTCTCGACACCGAGTGGCTTGCTAGGCTTCGGGATAAGGGAAACATTGGCTCTGCGCCACTCTTGCCGCACTAAACTCTTTCCCAGGCCTCTTTGATTTTCTTTGTGAGGATCTCTATCGCCTTCTCATCGGGATTGCGTAGAAGCTTTTTGGATATTCCGTCCGAGCCAGGGGCAGACCTTCCGTCCAGTTGTTGTAGAGCGTATTTGATTTCCGCCTCGCTGAGAGGCTTGTCTAGGTCCTTCTGGTGGAGCCCTTGCTACTCGGGGTCCGGGCAGGCTCATGGGACCGACTTTTCTTCCAATGGTAGATAGGTTGTTGCTAGCTTATCAATGAGGCTTCACCCCACCGTGCCCGCACGGATGTCGATGTGCCACTGTCCAGCAGCGGCTGCGCACCGCTCCTCACGCCTCTGATTACCAAATATTGAGCTGGCGTAAGAATGCCACCGCGTTCGTGCATGTGCGAGTAGACGTATGTATAAACGGGAGCCGACAAAAGGCTGACAGCAACGCTGAAGTTGAGTGCATGGGACCATATCTCGGCAAAAAACATGTGGAGCTCTCTCAGACCAGCTCAAGAAACATTCTGCGCTTAGGGCTCACTCAGACTCACTAAAATTTTTCTCAAGCGGACTCACTCGGACTCACCGGACTATTACTCACCCGGACTCGCGGCTCAATCTGAGTCTGAGTCAAGTCATAAGCGAGTTTGTCGACCTATGGCTCGCGTGCATGTCAGCGTGCCAGTCTCTCCAGCAGCATCTGCGCACGGCTCCTGGAGGGCTTGTCGCTGTCAGCCATGAGGTGCTTCAGCAGCCCCCATTTGCTGCCTCTGCACATCTTGCCGTTGGCTTCGTCACAGACTCCCTCCCATTGCTGTGCGCTGAGCTTTCTGGTGTAGGTCTCTTTCCTTATTGAACTCCGTAATGGCTGCTCGGAGGAGCCTGTTTTGCTTATTTTTCACCGTGTTGCTTTGAGGTCGTGTCGCTTCTGGAGGAGAGTAGCCAGGTGGGAGTCCATGGCGTTCACCTCTTCATCCGCTTCTACCTACTTGGTGGTTTCTTTTGCCACCTTCTGCATCTCTTCGAGCAGGGCCTTGTACGTGCTGTCCGCACGTCCATTCTCCTCTGATTTTTCGGAAAAGGTCCCAGTCTCTGAATGCGAATTTCATGGAACCTCCCGCTTCCTTGTTTGTGCTGCTTTCAGGAATAGCGTGGTCACTGCCGAGATTTTCCCGCAGGTTGTCCCAGGTGGCCGCCGTATTCTTCACGAAAGTCGGGTTCGGGGTGGTGTCCCGCTGAACAGAGTTCCCCCTTCGAGTGGGGAACAAAGGGTTTGGGATAAGTTACAAGTTCAGAGCCTCTGTGCATTCTGCTAGCTTCGTGCCTTTGCTCTCGCTGCTGCGGTACCTCCAGAATGTATTTCGCGCATTGAAATACCCGGCGAGCACCAGTGGGCATTGTCGTGCTGCCGTTGTGAGCAATCTCTTGAAATCTGTTTCTGTCTAACGGTGCGCTGTAGACGTTGAGTATAAAAATGTTTCGCTTGACGGTCTTGTGTGCATAGGCGTGCGCAGGATTCCCCATCAGGGGGGGTGGGGGGCAAAGGTTCATCGCAGCGCCCCCCACCCTACTAAGTAAGTGTATGGGGCAGATTTTGCGTCCCCTCCCCTCTTAGGTGACTAGAAGGGTCAATGTACGGGGGCGGATTTTGCGCCCCCCCCCCCACTTAGGTGATTAGGGGGCGATTGCCCCCCCCCCTCCTGACCCCCCCCCCCTGTGCTCACGCCTATGCTTGTGTGGGAGTATTTCCATGCAGACTGCCCCCAGGCTCTTCTTGTATGTGGGGATGTCTGTCCATGTGCACGACAAATCCAGATTTGGTCCACCGTATGAATGCACCATAACATACGCCTGCCCGGCATGGTGGCCAGCATCCCTTATGCAATTCTTGAATGCCAGAGTCCTGTCAGTGCAACATTCCATCCTTATAACGTTTAGAGGTACCTTTTACACCACAAGAACGTCTTCCCTACAGGTTATTGTCAACATTCCTTCACTAGACCTTTACTTTGAAAAACCAAACGCCTAATTTTCGCTGTTCACACTTAAGCAAACAACATATTATGGCGTAAACACTTACCGCCCTGCCACAATTGTATATCCACCAGACCCGCTGCACTCCCACCCTTCCAAACACGCTTTTTTTTTACACGCTGTTAACCCCATCATCATCCGCACAAGGCATTTCAAACTGTTCAGCTACACATATTTACACTGATGGCTCTTACCTTCACAATGTCGGCGGTGTGGCTTACGTCGTCTTGACAGCGACAGGAACCATAACACAGCTCCAAAAATTGTCTCCTTAAATGGACACTAAAGAGCCAGACGATTTCTCTCGCATTAGTAAAGTAGTCTTCCACGATACCAAAAACACCACGCTTGCTGCGAGAAGACGCTTAATAAGCGAGAAAACACGCAAAAAGTAAATACAGGTGGCGACGCCACCTTGGAATTCCCGCACAATTTGCCTGACGTCACATATTTATGACGGCGCCTGCTTGAGCCTACGTAGTTCCTAATCGGTTAAATCGAAGTACATTGACCTCTGAGGGGGCCAGAGATTTCACACAACAAGTTTGTGGAAATTTCGTCGAGCCAGTGGCGCCAAAATACGTTAAATGCTCTTTGAAACCTTTTACGTCACGAATTAGAAAGTTCGGAGCGAAATTTAAATATGAAACTTTGAACTTGGTTTTCTCCTCTAATAATAAACCTATGGTGGTGAAATAAACTACACAAGAGTGCGCCGAGCACACTTTATCTAAACCAATTCATTGTTTCTCTTTAGTGTCCCTTTAAAGGACCCCTAAACTGCCCTGAGGTCGAAATTTAGTTGTGGTGTTGCAGTTGTGCACGAGTCAACAATTTTTTGAAACAGTGTCGTAATTGCGGTGTTACACGTGTTTGGTGGTACAAGACTCCCTCGCTCGTTTCCTTTTTTCCTTCGCTGTGCTCCGTTCGTCGGCTCGTCTCTCCTCCAGGCCGAGTGCTCCTGCTCGCCATACGAGGAGGAAGTGCAGCAAGCGCGCGTACTGCGAGCAGACTGACAGGTGCTGCAGATGACGAGCAGACAACACGTTGATGTCACGGCGAACCGTTGAGGGGTTGAGGAATGCCGAAAGGCACAGAGAGAAGGGACACTTTCTTGGAATTTGTGGGGCGGCTCGTAGCGCTGCCGCGTTTGGTATTGTTGATCGTGACGGCATTCTGAACTCGATTAGTGCGTTTACTTGACATGTCGAATTATCGGTGATGGTTTAGGGGCCCTTTAATGCAACGAGTGCTTATGATGCCGCGATTCTTGCATTTGACGAGGGTCTTAATTTTGCCGCATCCCAAATGTTGCAGTCGCCCACCCATTTCTACACTGACAGTCTGTCCCTGCTCTCTGTGCTTGCAAACGTAAGAGACTCAGATCAAAGGATTGCAGACATTGCATACACTACATTGCCTACAAACGTACACATCTGTTTATCTTTCATGTACCTAGTCACATGGGCGTTGCGGTAATCGAGCTGGCCGACACTGTGGCGTCTTCAAGTACGGTATTTGGTTCGGCGCACTACGTGAAGTCCGGCGTAAAATTACTCCAAGAAATTCTTTCACAAAACACTGCTCTCACATTGACACTCTCATTGGCAAAACGGACGACCTGGCACTAATCTATTTCATTGGATCGCTAGCATTTACCACATTCCTCCTTGGTTTCCACTAAATAGAAATCTCACGCACTTACTCACTGGACATGGTCACTTGCTTCCAATATTATCTTAAATGATTCAACATCACTACAACAGACATACGCGTGTAGCAATTCTTGCACGGACGAACAACACCGCTTCAACACATGCTCACAAACACTAACATATAGCCTGCCACTTGCGTCTTCCAAACAGTACAACAATTGCACGCTCAGATTACCCTCGCTTTCTTCACTCAAAAAGGTGCCGTGCGTTATTACTTCATGTTGAGTTTACCGCGGCAAAACGTTGGCGGAAACGCGATGCCGCTCACAAGACGCGCGAAGAGGCGGCCGTAAGGCGGGGCTGCTCGAGAGCACGCAATAAAAGAAAGAAAGAAAGAAGTGTTCAGTGTAAGAAGGACGAAACAATAGAACATTATTTCTTATGTAACCGCTTCAATTTACTGAGG
The DNA here is from genome assembly GCF_013339695.2 of Rhipicephalus sanguineus. Taxonomy (NCBI): domain Eukaryota; kingdom Metazoa; phylum Arthropoda; class Arachnida; order Ixodida; family Ixodidae; genus Rhipicephalus; species Rhipicephalus sanguineus. The sequence continues at coordinate 23,039,197 of NC_051182.1, forward strand.
AAAAACATTCTCAAAGCAGCGTTTAATCGTATTATATTGGATTTCATTACTTCGAATATTCTATCTTGGGAGCCTCTTCATTAGGTCATTGTCACCGGGATGTCTGTAACTTTCTATAATTCATTTTCATATGTGTCCACTTTTACCTATGAATTATTCGTTTCTTGGCCAATCCCCCAGAGTAGGTGTGAGCCATGTGTAAAGGTCATCATCATCAGCAACACGGGTGTCGGCCTCTTCTCTGTCGCTACATTACTGGTGCCGAAAACCCGAGAGAAGGCAGACATCCTACGTATGTACCGGGGATGGAGATGCTACGTAGGCATCGAGGCGCCCTTCGCGGTGCCACTACCCGACTCCTGTCCGAGGCCACCGAGATCCTCCTGCAAGACACAGTACTGTCTTCCGCCGACTTGCAGGAACTCATCGACGGGCTTCGCGACAGAGACAGCTCTTGCCGGACTGGACAAGCAGATCGCCGACGCCCTTGACAGGACTTTGACGAGGAAACTATGGGCGCTCTGGATTACCTTGAGAAGATCGTGAAATCCATCAGCAGGCTTCGGTCCGCGATGAACGCGTTTGCAGCGGTTGGTTCTACCATCACCGAAACCAAACAGCCGAGGCATGGGGGTACAATATACGGAGCCAGCAGCTCCATGGAAGCTGCCCACTCGGAGGCCATCGGCCAAGACCTCGCCGATCCCACTAGACCACGAGCCCCTGGTTTGCGAGTCGCCTTGCCGAGACTTGAAGTGCCCGTCTTCAGCGGCGAGAACCGTGAGTGGTAGGGGTTCTGGGAGCACTACGAGGCGACCATTCACACGCACCCCGATCTCACCGGTATCGAGAAGTTCAAGTACTTGAAGACGTACTTGGCCGGCGCTGCGAAGCGGGCCATTGAAGGAATAAGCCTTACAGAAGCGAACTACACAACATCGCCGTCAAGGTGCTCACCGAAAGGTTAGGGCGAAAGGATCTTCTCATCGATGACCACATCGGCAGCCTCCTTGCCATCGAACCAATCGAGACATCGTCGCAAGTAGCAAGGCTGCGGGACCTGTACGAGCAAATACAGTTCAGGACCGGCTGTTTGGAAAGTCTTGGCATGCCGTCTTCAGAGTACGCGGTTGTTTTGCACCGGGCGCTGATGCGTTCATTGCCAGAGGACCTGGCGATCCAGTACCGAAAGCGCACAAAGACCGGCACTGAAGCCGCGAACTCTGCAGTCCAATCGAGAGACGAGCAAGTCAAGGCAATCTCGAAGTTCCTTCAAGTGGAAGTCGGAAGTAGAGATGAAAGTCGAGCGTCACGCCAGAAGGCCACTTCAGGGAGACCGTCGACGAACCGCAAGGCAGCGGACACCTCATCACCGCCACATCTACCGTCCGCTCTAGCCCTGACAGCACGGTCATCATCGCCAGGTGCCACTTGAAGGCCTGCACAGAAAATACGTCCCCTCTGCGGCATCTCAGGCCACTTGACGCGTGATTGCCGTGTCGCGCTATCCGCAGAAGAAAAGCGCCAGCGTCTTTCCAGCAATAGCTGCTGCTTCAGGTGCGGGAAGCAAGGGCACATTGCTCGCAGTTGCCGAACCGCAGCCTGGCTTAAGTGCGACCGATGCTCAGGACGCCATATTTATGCTCTGTGCGACATCTGGGGCCGAGGAGGATCTGACAGTCCACACTCGACTGGAGCTGAAACCCGAGAGGCGGCTACACAGCGAGAAAAGCACGTAACGGCTCCTGCTAGCAGCACGCGTTCGTCGTCGGTGTTGCTACAAACAGCCACAGTGTGGGCATCCGGAAACCATGGCCGTGTGCCAGTGCCACTGCTGCTTGACACCGGCAGCCAACGAACGTTCATCCGAGAAGACTCGTCGCTGCAGCTTTGCCTGCCTTCCACTGGATATGAAGAGATGGCTATCTATACATTCGGCAGCTCAAAGCACCCACGACATTACCAGTGCCGAAGTGTGAACGTCACGCTCTGTGGACGTATTGAGCCGATCGTCGTCGATCTTGAAGCTCTGGAGAGTCCAGAGGTCTGCACCGTAAAGGGTCCAGCTTTCGAGCCAAACGTTATCAATATGATGCGTGACCGCAATCTGGCCTTTGCTGACGAAGTTCAAGGGAACCAACCTCAAGACTCTAAGATAAGCGTTTTGATCGGTTCAGACCACTACTGGAGGATAGTGACCGGACGCGTCGATCGCTTCACCGACAATCTGTGTGCAGTTGAGACCATATTTGGCTGGGTCATTCAAGGAATGTGCGCTAACGTCTACCATCCTTCGACACCGCGTAACATCAGTGCAACTGCCTTGTTCCTGGCTTGTTCCGACCAGGGTTGCCAATGGTGGCTACTTTTCGCCAAATTGGCGAATTTGAGAGGCCCGTGGCGACCTAAAATTATGAATGGCGACATGGCGAATTTTTGGCGATTTTCAGCTTAGGTCTCCGCTGAGTTATGCATCCTAAGCTCAGTGCCTTCCCAACGAATGAGCGGCACTATTTTCTGTATTTTTCTGGGTTTTGAGGTGCACATTACGCGCCGTTCTGTATGTCCGTCCTGTAACTCTTGTGTATCTCCTCAATTCATCTAGATGCTTCTAACTCAATTCATCTAGATTCATCTAAATGCTTCAGAGCTTCGCTAAAGTTTCGTTTCTGAAGGGGCTAGATGACGGGTTGGTCGTGTGTTCCGGCCATTTGTTCCGCCAAAGCTCCAACTATTCTGAATAGCTTGGCGACCTATTCACCGCTGCAGTATCCCCTAATCGAGCTCGTACAGCGACGATGGGCGGATACGCGGGTGTTCGTGCAATAAAAAATTATTTATTCAGGCATTTTCTACTGTTCTCAGTGAGCGTGTGCAAAGAAAACAATTGCTATATAACATTTTACAATGTCTACCTGTTCAATTATAACGCACTGGATTGACGCGGGTAGATATAAGTGATTATATATGAAAGGGACAGTGGCGTCCGGTATCACATTAGTTCACACTAAAATGTATAAGACTCACTAATGAACGATACCTGTAAGAATTCTGTCTTACTACTTTCAATAAACCTGTTAATCCTTTTTTTTTTTTCATATGAGGGGATGTAAAGCTGTCTACAAACAACGCCTTCGCGGCTTTCGCCCAAGGTTTACCACACTTTTACCTTTGAAACGAGCGCACAGGGATGGAAGGATATCATGAGCGTTTTATCCTTTCATACTCGCGCCTCCGCGCACATCTTGCGGCTAGTCGGAGAACCAGGTACACCCAGCACTCCCATGGTGAAGGGGCGATGCGCCTGGCATTGAGAAATGTCAATATACTTTAAGGGCTTTGAATGACACTGTATTCTACGGGGCTATACATCAGTGGAAATTCCTATTACTAGGATATGCCGCACACATCTAGAATGGCGACTTTTTTGGCGAAATTTCTAAAAAAATGGCGACTTTTGGCGACTTTCTGCTCGTTGTTTGGCGACATTTACTCGAAAGTCAGTGGCAACCCTGATTCCGACGACAGGCGCACTGAAGTCCGACCTGGAGACGTATCAGAGATGTGGCGCTTCGACGCCATCGGTATAACGGACGGACAAGACGACGACGTCAGCCAGCACTCGGCGCTCGTCCACTTTGGTAGCGCAATACACAAGAGCGCAGGACGCTACAGTACCGCTCGTGATCAAGACGCCAGGTCTCACGTCTTGTACTAACCGAAGTGTGGCTGAAACCAGGCTCAAGCGTCAGCTTCAGCGGTTCGAGCATTACTCAGACATTCTGAAGGAGTACCATGCCGCAATCAGCGAGTACTTCAAAGAAGGCCATGCGGAAAGAGTAGTGCCGTCTGCACCCCTTTGACAGGTCGTCTACTACCTGCCTCACCATGCGGTAGTCCGACGTGAGGCCGTGACTACAAAGGTCCGCGTCGTGTTCGATGCCTCATCGCATGAATATGGTGAACCGTCTTTGAACGACATGCTCGATAAAGGCATCAAGCTGGGTCCTGAATTCTTGCAGTTTAGGACCAGCCAATTCGTTCTCTCCGCGGACATCCGAAAGGCCTTCCTCCATATATGGATCTGATCGGAAGACAGAGACGCTGTTCGCTTCTTGTGTATCGACGAATTACCGACACATCAGCATCTCGTCCCAACAATCATCGAGTGGCACATGACCCGGGTCCCTTTCGGAGCGTCTTCTAGCCCGTTCTTGTCAGCAACTCTACAGCACCACCACGAAACATTGAAGACGAAGCACCCGGACATCGTCGCCCGCCTACAACAGTCATTCTACGTGGACGACTTAGTCATCGGCGCGTCTTCCGAAGAGGAGGCATTGGAGATTTATCGAGAAGCGAATGCTATCGCTACCGATGCGTGAATGGAATTGAGAAAATGACGCACAACGTCCCGTCTTCTCTGCGACCAGTTCTTGAACGACTGCTTCTCACTATACCTGGCGACAACTTTCTGTGGCAGCACAGTCAAAGCTACGAGGGCGGAGCTTCTGCACATGTGTTACTACGCCAAGTAGTCCGTTTGCGGGCGATTGTTTACGGGCGCAGGAAAACGTGAAATCGACACCAGAAAGCCAGAAAACTAGAAAAAACAAAAAACGAAAATTCTTCACGGGAAACGCCTTCTTGCTTACAATGCGAAAAGTCTTGAACGCAATACCTATTTCTTTTCTTTTTATGTTTTCGTTTATGCTACGTAGTCTACAAAAGTTAACGTTCCCGGACTACATGCAGCAGCGTAGTAAAAAAGGTGTGTGCTTCGGTTCCGTAGCCTTGGCTGTGCTGCCACAGAAAGTTGTCGCCAGGTATAGAGAATGTCAACGAGCAGAGCTCTAAGTCCAAGGTGCTTCTGCTGTGGGACCGCTCATCAGATAACATCATCATCAGGGGCGTAGCCAAGGGGGGATTGGAGGGGTTGAACCCCCCCCCCCCCCCGAAATTTTTCAATTTTGCTCGCGCATATATACATACACAGATACAAACGCACGCACGAACATACATAAAGTATGGTTGAACCCCCCCCCCCCCTCGAAAAAATTTCTGGCTACGCCCCTGGTCATCATCACTACGCAAGGCGTACTCACGTTCGTTTTGCAGTCAACCGTCGACGAAGCGAACCGTTTTGCAAGCATACGCCAGGCTATTCGACCCACTGGGCTTCGTCGCTCCGTTTCACGTGACAGCTCGTATCCTGTTTCATCGGTTAGGGCATCGATTGGGACGAGCCTCTACCACCTGACATTGAGGAATTATGGAAGAAGTGGGTGTCGGAACTGCCTGTTCTATCTACCGTTCGTATTTCATGTTGCCTCGCATGGGCATCGCAAGATCAGGGACGCGCTACAATACATTTGTTCGCTGACGCCAGCCCTCATGCGTATGGAGTCGAAGTGTTCGTACGCCAACCGCTAGACGATGGCCGTTTTAACGTCCGACTCCTCATTAGCAAGTCTCGCCTTGCACCACTGAAGCCGATGTCTCTACCACGCTTAGAGCTTCCTGCATGTCTTCTGGCTGCCAGAATATGGCATTACATTCAGAAAATACCAGAGTTCTCGTCATATGTCGCCTCCTTCTGGACGGATTCAACGATAGCGCTACATTGGGTCTCTGGCGACACTCACCGTTTGGAGACATTCGTAAGGAACCGTGTACAAGAGATTGAGACTTTGACTCGACGCTACAATTGGCGGCACTGCGTGAGCGCAGACAACCCAGCAGACCTTCTGACCCGCGGAGTATCGGCAGCGGTTTTAACACGAGAGACGAAGTAGTGGACGGGACCTCCTTGGTTGACCAAACCAGAAGGCAGCTGGCCTTTGAATACGTGCTCTGCGCTGACTGTTTGACCTGAACAGCGAACTTGCGTCCATGTGCCCAACCTGTCTCACCGCAAGCCATACATCCACACACACCGCTACTGGACCTCGAGAAGTACAGCTCACTCTCCAGGCTTCTCGGAGTAACCGCCCGGAGTTTGAGGTTTGTCTGCAACGCCTCCCGAAGGCAGGCATCCTTGTCTGGGCCGCTGACGTCACTGGAAATAGATCACGCGGAGAAATACTGGATTAAGGTTGTTCAGAAAACCGCATTCCCAGTAGAGGTCGCTACACGTCACGCGGGCCAGCCGTTGCTAGCACGTTCAAGCGTCCTAGCACTGCGGTCGGATATTGACCAGGATGGGTTGCTCAGAGTTAAGAAGCCGCTTACAGGAACTTCAAGGGCCAGAGGAACTTAAACACCCCATCCTATTACCAAGTGACCACGTGTTTACACGGCTCTTGATATCTGCTACACATGTCCGACTTCTACATGCCGTAGTTCAAGTTACGCTTCTGGACCTCCGATCAAGATTTTGGATTTTAAAGGGAAGACGAACCGTCAGAAAAGTGCTTCAGTCGTGCTTGGCATGTCGCCGCCTACGTTTGCATCGAGCGTCAGTCCCAGTGGCACCACTACCGAAACACCGCATAAGGGAGGCGTCACCGTTCTACGTCTTGGGAGTCTACTTTTGCGGCCCTCTTTATTACCGGTCTACAGTCTGCGAAGCTTTATATTGCCGTCTTCTGTGCGGTGACACGGGCGGTGCACCTAGAATTAACCTCAGACATGACAGCACGCTCATTCATCCTTGCCTTTTGTCGGTATACATCCAGGCATGGCATTCCATCTACAATTTACTCGGATAACGCCAGAACATTCCTCAGCTGATCCGAACAACTGCGATCGCTGCTCAGCGAGAGCGTCCAAGACCACGCAAGTGCCCACCGAATCAAGTGGAAGTTCATCGCCGAACGAGCTCCGTGGTCGGGAGGTTTCTGGGAGCGCGTCATCAGGAAAATTAAGGATGCGCTCAAGCGCTGCCTTGGACGAAGCAGCCTCAGTTACGAAGAACTGCTCACTGTGTTGGCTGAGGTAGAAGCGACAGTAAACTGTCGCCCTCTGACGCAACTCTGCGAGGTCACGGAGGATGCAGAGGCGCTGACGCCATCGCACTTAATTGGCAAGCGTGTCGTGGGGCTACCAGCAAAGACCAGCGGCTGTTTGCCTAGTTCTACCGCACCTGACTTGCGAAGGCGTGTGAAATACAGAGACGAGCCTCTGCACCGATTGTGGAAACGGTGGAAGAAGGAATATCTGCTTCTCCTGCGCTCCGCTGATCACTGCCGGCCATCGTCTTCGTCCCAGCAGCGCGTTGGTGACTTGGTGATTAAGGACAACGTGCCAGCGCTGCAATGTAAGCTCGGCAGAGTGGTAGAGGCATTTCCAGGCCGGGACGGCATCGAGAGGTACTTCAAGATTGCATTCCCAAATGGTCAGGAAGTACGTCGCGCCGCTCAGCGGTTGTATCCTTTGGAGGCAAGCGACCACACCGCGGCCCCGGGAGCTTGTTGAGTTTACCGCGGCAAAACGTTCGCGGGAAACGCCATGCCGCGCACAAGACGCGCGAAGAAGCGGGCGTAAGGCGGGGCTGCTCGAGAGCACGCAATAAAATAACGAAGTGTTCAACCAGGGCAACATGGGTGTCGGCCTCTTCTCTGTCGCTACACTCCAACACATCACAGTTATGAAGAATTCCGCACTGATTGTTTCACCGCCACAGCGCAGTCACATCCCAGATGCCATCTGGATGTATCTTCCTCTCCTTTCCTACTCCACCTTTCCCGAACACAGTATTGCCACTTTCACATTAACAATCCTTGTAGTTACACATCATCTATTAAGCGCTCACCCCTTCCTCTGGTCATACATGCACCACAAGAATTGCACAAATAGCAAACACCCCCTTAATTCTCACGGTAATCAGGATTCATGTCGCTGCCATCCATGTACGTTCAGCCAACAAAGGCGGGGTTACCCCTGCAGGGATGGCAGAGGCATCGCCGAACTCATTCATATTTCCTTTGCTCGTATCCCATGATAACATATCTTTCCCATCCAGAAGTCCAGACTTCCAGTTCCTAGTTGTTACTTCATCAGTCATCATCACACAGATTTCTCCAAGGGCACTATCTGATCCAATCAACCCTTGCAACCACAACCGCCTGCCGCGACACAGGATCGTCCCACTGGCGTTCAACATCATTGCAAGGGACCATCTTCTTTTGTTCGACACAAGAGACTTCGCTTTCTTCGTGCCTTCTTATCTGTACTTTTAAGAGTGAAGCTCTTTTAGCCACCGTTAAAACGTGCGCGTTTCACGAAAAGCCAACCGTATCGTAGCCATGGTAACCAGCGGCGCTGCAGCTACTAGATCGCTTGGCATAACCTCGTGACGTCATGCCAAGCCGCGCATTCGCAGTTGCGGCAACCACGCAGCTGCTATCACTAAGCCACGCCCAGCGACTGAGACAGCTGGCGCAACAGAGTTCCTCGGCGCTTCGCCGCTCGATCAGATACAGCCATGGGACGCGCAAAGAGAGTAGGTATTTCCTAAGAAGCAGCGCATCGTTACGCGAGGCTTGTCCCATAAAGTAATGTTGGGCGAGAGGCTGGTCGCTGTGCGAGAATGGCAACAGCAGCGACGAGCAGGTGCAGAACACGCGGCCAGGGAAAGGGAGAAGAGAGAGGACGAAAAGACATTGCCGATCACCGTGAGTGGAATGCTGCACGCGTGCGAGCTCTGTCAGGATCCAGCCTATTGGAAAGCAGTGATTCCACTCCTGCGCCAACTGCGCCAAAGTGCGCCAAATTGTATTTACTGCGCCATCCTGATAATATCGAAAAAAAATTGCGCCAAACTGCGCCAAAGTCTCGAGTTTGGGGGCGTCTATCACCGGCAATCGCACCGCCGGCGCGTGAGAACATGTGCAGCTCGATCTTGGGGCTGCCAATAAAGTCGCAACCATGGACAAGAATTATTCCGCTGAATAAATAGCGCTCGCGCGTGCGTCCCGAGTAAGCCACGATGCCATGCACGGTGCCGACGCAGCTTCTGTTCTGGAAGTCGGCTCGACAGCAAAACGCGCTCTCCGCAGAGGCTCGTGACGTCTGGGCCTATCGCTAGTGAGATAGTGCGACGGCAATTTATCGGCGAACGTCGTCTGTTCCAGAAACGCTGCTAATAGCTCGTTTCAAGCATCGCACGGTACGTAAGGAAAGCATTGTTCAGTAATGACTACATGCGTGCCGCTAAAATGTCTGTCACTTCTGTTTCTGGACATCGCGGAATGAAATCTGGGATCGCTTGCCGTAGATATGGAACAATATCGAATTTTCCTTGCTTCGCGTTTATGCAAGAGCACGCGAACGGTGGGAACGCGTTGACACTTTTCCTCAGATATACTTTACCCATGGATCTACATCCAGAAGACCTTTTTCGTAATTCCCTCCACCAGCACATCCTAGTTTGTAATCACTCTGCGCTAAATACCCCTTAAAAGGCCCTGCCCTTTCGAGCTCACTAGCTAGGGTTCCAATTCGAATTTTTTGCTTGCTTTTATAAAAATGTCATCTCATTAATAACAGCATATCTCCTGGTCGGAGCAGCCGCAAATGCGCAGCTGTCAGTAGCGGGCCCGTCGCTGACGGCCCACAGTGAAGGGTCTACGCCATGTTACACGTCCGCCCCTCGCTTTCGAGGGTCAGTAGCCGACGGTTAAAAAAAGCTCAGTTTCGCTTAAGGGCGAAGCAATGAAAGCAATACCAACAAATTGTATTGTTAAACGAAGTAAGGCTAGCAGCCAACTCTTTTGGATCCGATCTCGCGTAACTCAACAAAACGCTGGTTTAAGGAAATATGGCCGCTCCAGGAACCGAAGGGTTTTCTTGCTCTGAGTTCTCTAAACGCGAAGTAAGCGTTGAGAGCGCAAAAAGTTTACTAGCCGTCTCCTGATGCCTCGAGATAGCGCGCGCGCAAGCAACTGCGCCCTTCGAACGATGTGTCACCCCCCCCCCCCTCCGCTCCCCTGGCGTCCCTTCATGCTCCTTACGAAAGATGGGCGGGGCGTTTCCTCTCTGTTTGTTGAGCAATCGACGGCAGGCCCGCACGCGGGAAGATGTTATCTCATGCGCTCTCCGTGCGACGGAGACAGACGGCCGGCTAGTTTAATCTCCGCTTCAGCCGCGTTCGTCGCCAGCGCTCGCGAGCTTTTTCCCGCGGCTAGAATGCGCGTGGTGATGTTATTAATTTGGACTTTATACGGAAAATTACGGCCACGGCGACGGCAAAAATCCGCCGAGAGTGTCCATATAATTTCTATCACAATAAAAATTTAAAAAAAGTTGAGGAGCCATTTCACTCTGTGAAGTGGATGATAAGCGAAGTTGTTTCGCGCATAGCACAGAGGTGACATGGTGGAGGACAGTTTGGTATGTAAGGCTAGGCTGTTAACGTTCAATACGCAATATTAATGCGAAAGCCTTAATGCTTTATCAAACACGAAAATTGACCGTCGGCGGCGTCAATCGATTGATGCTAAAAACAATCATCATGTGATGGCGTGATCACACGTCATAGATCGTCAAAACTTGTGACGTCATCATGGCGTCATATATCGCGATGTCACGTGATGACGCCATCACATGTCATCGTCACTTTACACTGCTTCCGTGATCGGTGCGCCGATCATGGAGCTAGCGCAAAACCAGGTGAGGTGTAGAAATCTTGCAGAGAGGTAGCGGAAGGATGAACCCGTCGATCGAGAAGAAAAATAACCTGGCTTTCGCCTTGGGGTTGTCTTAGGGGAATGCATCAGGGACAGTGTGGCTCTTCGGTATTGAGCACTGCTGTACTTCACGGCGTTTGTCTAGCATGTCTGCCGATAACCACATAAATGTATTTAGAGTGTTATTTCGTAAAGTGCAATTTTCTTGACCCGGTATTCTGTTTATTTGCTAGTGTCGAAAATAATCGCCGAAGAGGCTAATCCAGAACACTCAACTGCATGAGCCTTTATTTTTTCATTAGCGAATGAAATATGGAGTTCTCCTGAGCATAGGCGTGCGCAGGGTTCCCCATCGGGGGGGGGGGGGGCGAAGGTTCATCGCAGTGCCCCCCCCTTGCTAAGTCAATGTATGGGGCAGATTTTGTGTCCCCCCCCCCCTCTTAGGTGACTAGAAGGGTCAATGTACGGGGCAGATATTGCGCCCCCCCCCTTTTAGGTGATTAGGGGGGGCGGCCGGCCCCCTGCCCCCCCTGTGCGCACGCCTATGCTTCTGAGATGATTTTTTTTCATGAGATTTGCAATGAATCGAAATATTTGTAGCCTTCATAAGAGCCCTATAATAATATTCAGGTGCTTGAATGTTAATGCAATATGCTTCTGTAGTTCACTCCAGGATGTAAAATTCGCTACTCCAGAGTGCTCCCAGATGCAAAAGATGCAAAATTATCTGCTCCAAAGTGCTCCAAGATGAAAATTTTGCTGCTCCAAAGTGCTCCAAAAAGGAAATTTTGCTGCTCCAAAAATTGCTCCAAATCAGAAGTCCTCGGTAGCATCACTGTATTTCATGCGCTCTCCGTGTGACGGAGACAGACGGCCGGCTAGTTTAATCTCCGCTTCAGCCACGTTCGTCGCCAGCGCTCGCGAGCTTTTACCCGCGGCTAGAATGAGCATGGTGATGTTATTAATTTGGAATTTATACGGAAAATTACGGCAACGGTGACGGCAAAAATCCGCCGAGAGTGTCCATATAATTGCTATCACTAATTTTTTTTTTAAATTGAGGAGCTGTGAAGTGGATGATAGGCGGAGTTGCTTCGCGTATGGCACACAGGTGACATGGTGGAGGACAGTTTGGTATTTAAACCAGGTTATTAACGGCCAGGCTGTTAACGTTCAATCCGCAATATTAATGCGAAAGCCTTAGATGCTTTATCAAACACGAAAATTGACCGTCGGCGGCGTCAATCGATTGATGCAAAAACAGTCGTCATGTGATGTCGTCATCATCACGTCATAGAGCGTCAGAACTTGTGGCGGCATCATGGCGTCATATATCGTGATGTCACATGACGATGTCATCACATGACATCGCCGCTTTACACTGCTTCCGTGATCGGTGCGCCGATCATGGAGCTAGCGCAAAACCAGGTGAGCTGCAGAAAGCTTGCAGAGAGGGAGGGGGAGGATCAACACATCGATCGAGAAAAAGGACCTGGCTTTCTCCTTGGAGTTTTCTTAGGGGAATGCATTAGGGACAGTGTGGCTCTTTGGCATTGAGGCACTGCTGTTCGTCACGGCGTTTGTCTACCACGTCTTCTGATAACCAAGCAAATGTGTTTAAAGTGTTGTTTCATAAATTGCAATTTTATTGATCCGGTAGTTTGTTTATTTGCTAGTGTCGAAAATAATCGCCGCAGAGGTCAATTCAGAACGCTCAACTGCATGAGTCCTCATATTTTCATTAGCGAGTGAAGTATGGAGTTCTCTTGAGATGATTATTTCCATGAGATTTGCAATGAATCGAAATATTTCTAGCCTTCATAAGAGCCCCATGATAATTATTCAGGTGCTTGAATGTTAATGCAATATACTTCTGTAGTACACTCCAGGATGTAAAATTTGCTGCTCCAGAGTGCTCCCAGATGCAGAATTATCTGCTCCAAAGTGCTCCAAAACGGAAATTTTGCGGCTCCAAAAATTGATCCAAATCAGAAGTCCTCGGTAGCATCACTGGGAAAGCAGAGTACGAGCGGCATAGGCGTGCTCGGCCAGCTTCGCTGTGTCTCAAGCCTTGCGCGGCCGAGTGCGAGCTTTCGCCTTTTTTTATAATTTTTCCTCATCATCCCTCTTGATTTTTCGATAAACGGAAGCTAGGACACAGCCAATGCACCAGTAGCCCGTCACATATTCAAATTTCGTCTAAGTTTCCTCCCCAAAATTACTTTCTCCCATAGTTTACTCTTCGGAAACAAACGTAAGGGCTTCTGCAGGCGATCCATTCGGCCATAATTCATATCCATTGGTTCATTTCCCAAGAAAGGGAAAATAGACTTCTGAAAATTAACCACCCGTTTGTAGCACGAAGCCACAAGGAAAACCATGCGGATTTTTCAAAAATGCCTCTTAGTTGCCGAAAAATTCGTCCTGGTCTGCGGTTGGAACCAGGGACCACGCCTTTCGGGGCGGTCGCTCTACTAATTGAGCTGACCAGGAAGCTAGCAATTAGCAGCGCGAGGGTGGTTGTTTGTTTTCGCTTTGTGAACCCTTCCGCCACCTTGCGGGATTCCACAGAAATTATTCGCAATATTTCATTTCCCACTATCACACCCGCGAGGTCAGGCGCTGGTGCTTACCCTCAATTCATTTTTGTTTACGTAATACTGGTTTTAAACTCAAATTTTGGGATAATTTCCCGTTTTGGTTGGTAACAACTTTATTGATAGTTTCCCTCTTCAGTTATTTCATTCGGCTTTAAACGCGGCATGCTTTTGCGGAATCGTGTTCTCCCCACTTACGTTTTCGTTTACTTTTGCATTTTGGGGGACTGACAAAAGCCTTACCTGACTGCTTGCTGGCTGTGCTTCAGGCCGTGCTCTCGACCTGTCCGCCCACGTGGCTCCCACACACGCTGTGCACACGTCTATTTGTTGCTTTTAGAGTGAGCAGGGCGCCATAGCGGTCCGGCACGAGACGTTGCTAGGCGCTCACAGTCCCTCGAAGAGGATCGCGGCGAATCAACACTCTAGTGGGGTTTCGGGCATGCACTCTAAGGCGATAAAGGGTCGCCTCGTCCAGTGATGGGTCGACGTTCTTGACCCCCTTGCTGGTGTTGTTTGGTGCCGCCACAGATGCGGCTACTTCGTGGGCTCCGACGCTCATGTGGATTTTCTGCACTTTGGCGTACGCTGCTGTGTTGCTGTGGTGTGATGTGGATATGATTAGGATGTTTTGCAGCTTGTTGCCGCACATCGTGACGTCTTCGGCCTGCTGCTCAGTTAGCGCTGCCGCCATGTTGATTGCTCGGGGAAGTAGCATGAGTTTGACTCTCGCCACGTCGAGTCCCCCTCGGGGTCTCATGATAACCTTAATTTGGTCCTTCGGCAGCCGGGGTAGCCACGAAGCGGCTGCAACCCTCTGCACTGCCGATTGGGTCTTGCGCAGCTCGTTCGGTCCTTTGGTTTTGCTGTTGGCTCGGTTGTCGCTGGGGCCGCCGCCTCGTTTGTCGGGGTCTTATTCCGACGGCTGCCTGAGGGGTGGTCCATCCTGAGCCGTGGAAAATCTCCGAGGTCACTTCCATTCTTTGTACTGTAACAGCTTCGGGCATTTTCAGGGCTTGTTATCGGTGGTGGGGGTCTCAAAAGGCACGTGCCGCCGCCGTGCCTTCGTACTCGTCGCGAGGCCTTACGGCCATACTCCCCCAGGTGAAAATATTGCAACTGGAAACTGGCCCTAACTGGGAATTTGACCATAACCCGGTTGAACTGGTCCCAGTTGGGACCAACTGACAACTGGTCCCCACTGGGAATCCTGCCATAAACCACTTGATCTGGTCCCAGTTGTTTCCAGTTGCAATTGGGACCAGTTGGCAGTGGGTCCCAGCGGGGACCAGTGGCTCTTATTGAGATCTCAATAAGAGTCAGTTGGCTGTCGCAAATGGTCTCCCATTAGGAACTACTGGCTAGGGGTCTACAGCTGGTCCTAGTAAAAATCCAACCTGATGGGGCTATTTATTTACTGGGGATCCAGTGCAAGATAAAAAAAAAAAACCTTGGATAGTCATAAGATGTTTATTTTAGAAAAATTGCACAGCACTAAATTTTTTTGGTGTTTTGCGGCAATCCTGATTTTTTCCCGTGAGATTTCACGTACCCGTGACCAATGAGAGAGCGTTGCTGCAAAATAAGAGGTAACATATGTTACATGCATGTCTCAGAATAGCCATATCAATTTCATAGATATACACAGCAGCCCAACCTTCAAAAAAAATCAGATTATATGGGGCATGATCTCTGCAATAGTGTTCGTAGTGTGAATTTTTAAAAGTCGCTGACCTCAGCGGCAAAAAGAAAAGAACTTTGGGCAGTAATGCGAAAGTATCTTTGTTTCTACTCGAATGCATGTACCTACAGATGCAACGGGTTCGGGAATATCCATTTGCAGTGCAAATACGGGCCCTTTTGCGCTTTCCTTGTAAGTCGCGGACGGAGCTGCAAATGTGCACGAGTATACTTCATAGTCATTTAGCATGCCGTTCCCAAACAAGTATTGCACGGCACTGGTTTTCTGTGATGCTTCAAAACAAATGGCTGAAAATTTGCAAGCACTCCGCAGAAACCCATGAACAAACATATGACAGAGCAATGCCGAAAGCACTTGTTTACGATGCGGCGTTCCGTCGTCTTAACACTCAAAGCACTTTGCATTGCATTATATCTGCATGTTCTCTAGGATATTGAACAACTAACACTTGAAGCATAAGTCATATACAGCTACCTTCAAACGGCTGCATCGCCGACAAGGGTCAAGCAGCGCAGCATTGCGCAGACAATGGATCCACATATCCTTGTTGTCACAGGAGAAAACGCTTGTCCATCGTTCGCCCGTAGTCTTCCAGAGGTGAAACTGTCTAACACTAATCCGAGAAAATCTAAATTACGCACGCCATGACTCCACATTACTTATCAAGAACCGCAGAACTACGCAGTGCGTCCACCGCTTGGTAGCTAGCCCTCGCGAGTCACCACATGTGTTGTACGAACCTAGCAGCCTAGCATCGCTGTGTTTCTAAATTTTCTGCCTTTATTATCCATCTTCTTTCTTCCATTAAATATTGCGGAATTGGCAGGAAATAATTCTTCTCAGTTTAATTTTTCCTAATCTTTGCTTCATTACTTTACTGCTTCATTTTTTTGTGCGTATGAGACACGAAACTGATGTGACGGCTGTCGAAGTAGATAGGGAGAGAGTGTGGCGTGCGTTTGAGTCGGCAGCATGTCGGCGGCAGTCTCGGAAGTGGTAGCTCTCGGCACTGATCGATTTTTCTTTGTCGTACGGAAGTAATCGCTGTGTTGCACACAAGCCTATCGAGCAGGCATGCTCTCAGTGAGACGTCAACGAACATGCCGACGCTGCTGCTCGAACAACACACGAAGACGGCGTACAAGAATCCATCCCGTTATCAAGAACGGATGCTGCGATGAAAATTCGAGAGATTGCCAATGAAGACATAAAATCCTTGTGGAGCACACCAAGTTTACAGCGCGCACGACTGCACAGACTGGACCCGTGTCGTCGACTTCGGCCTCCGTCCGGACTCTCTCGACTCGAGGCAACGGTGCTTTGTCGACTGTGGCTTGGTGTTGCTTTCACCAAATCTTTTGCCTTCCGAATCGGCATGGCAGAGAGTGCTGCTTGCAGCCAGTGTGACAGTGAAGAAACGATAGACCACGTTCTTTGTCGCTGCCCTCGCTACAGCTCGCACAGTCGCTAGCTGCTGTGTTGGCCCGCCTTGACGACAGACCTCTGTCGGAACAGTCAGTGCTGGAATGCCGACCCGAACTGTCTGCACAGCGAAAATCATTTAAGGCCTTACTGAACTTTTTGCGTGCCAGTGGCCTATTGAATAGGCTTTAGTACTGCCGCTCTAGAGCTTCCGTTTGTTTATATTTATTTTATCGCGCGCCTCCTCTTCTCTCCGCTTTCCTTTCCATCTTTCTTTCCCTTTCCCCATCCCCTTAGTGTAGGGTAGCAAACCGGATGCTACAATTCTGGTTAACCTCCCTGCTTTTCTCTCGTTTTATTATCTCTCTCTCTCTCAGTGAGACAACGGCAACATAGGCGTGCGCACAGAGGGGAGGGGGCTGCCGCCCCCCCCAATCACACAAGAGTGGGGGTCGCAAAATCTGCCCCATACATTGACCCTTCTAGTCACCTAAGTGGGGGAGGGGCGCAAAATCTGCCCCATACATTGACTTAGTAGGGTGGGGGGGCCGCTGCGATGAACCTTTGCCCCCCCCCCTGATGGGGAACCCTGCACACGCCTATGAACGGCAATTTAACACACCGACGTCACTCGGGCCCGCTTCGCATGCGGGTATCTGCGATGGACGTAAAAAGATTGACAACAGCTAATGGCAGCAGTACTGATGCTAAAACAAGCGTACGTTTCAGTGCACTGTGTTACGCATTTGCGCAACGGAATAATCGACGATAATATACGATTTTAAAAATATACATATCAGGTCAGGTAAGACTGTTTATAATATTGTTATGGGGTTAAAACAACGCGAAGAGGAGGATGACGCCTAAACAAGAAATAATTCATTCGTAAACCATGACACGCTATTTTCTTATTCTCTCATCGTCATATTCTCTGTGTTAATAACGGCCCCTTACAATACTAGGCCAGTGATCAGATACCCTTCTGTGAGTATGACACAAAAAACTCCTGGATAAAACCCATTCGCTCAAGTCCAGCAATACTACGTCGGATACATTCAAGTTCAATTTATTTTTCGTTCACTGTGAAGAATCGGTACAACCTGAATAACTGGTCGCACTTCCAGTTACCGCACAATTAGGACCACTTGCTTCCAATATAACTGGTTATATGGTTTCCAATTGGGCCCAGCTGCTTCCAGTTCAAGTGGTCATTGTTTCCGTTGATGGCCAGTTGAGTTGAGCTGGGACCAACTGCTCACTGGAACCACTTGGTTCCCAACTGGGACCATTTGACCCAAGTTCACACCAGCTGAAACCAGTTTTATTCCCAGTTACATTTTCACCTGCCTACCCTAGAAGTGGTTAGGGTTAGCGGGGCTGGTCTCCGCTTTGCGCTTTCAAAGTCCGATGAATCGTCGAAAAATCCACTCACTGCCCCAAAGCCCGCGCTTTCCTTTGTAAGGTAAACACAAACTCGCGCCAATTTTGTGCAAAAACCCGACCGAAATCATTGAAAAATGCGGGAGCCAACGTTTTCACCTCTGCACTACTCTACGCCTCCTCGCGGTCTCCCCTTGTTACCAAAGACAAGGATGTCGTCAATCACATTTACGGCACCTTCTTCACCCTCAAGGGTCTTTGCCACGTGTTTCTGAAAATATTCCAGGGCTGATGTGATAACAAATGGCAGGCGACAAAAACAGTATCGACCAAAAGGCGTTACAAAAGTTGTCAACTCTTGAGACACTGTAGCAAGTTTGACCTGGTGAAAGCCGGCTGTAGCATCTAGCTCGGAAAAAACGGCCAGGCCTGCGCAGAAAGCGCAGCGCAGCACAGTCACAGCGAAAGCTGGAAGAGTGGTATTTCTAGAGCCCGTTATAAACTCCCTTGGGACAAGTACACTAGCAACGTACCCACTACGCCACAAATAATAATTTTTGTAAAATTGGGAAGCGCCCACTACGCCATTATTCGTCATTGTGCGCAGAAGGGACGTACCATCTGTAAGGCATTATGTGCACTTTGTTGATGCGACGGCTGTTGATGAAGAATTATGGCTGAGCCCTTTGTAATGGATAGGAAGCTTTAAACGATCCACGGTTACGTAATTAGCATTTTGTGGCACCCAGTCGTTCCCACCACGCTATATAACGTACGTTAACGTGAGAAAGAGATCAGCAGCAGCCTGTCTACGCCCACTGCAGGGCAAAGGCCTCTCCCATCAGGGGCGTAGCCAGAAATTTTTTTCTGGGGGGGGGGGGGGGGTCAATCATACTTTATGTATGTTCGTGCGTGTGTTTTTATGTGTGCGTGTATATATATGCAAGCAAAACTGAAAAATTTCGGGGGGGGGGGGGTTGAACCCCCCAACCCCCCCCCCCTTGGCTACGCCCCTGTCTCCCATGTTCCGCCAATCAACCCGGTCCTGTGCTTTCTGCTGCCACGTTATACCTACAAACTTCTTAATCTCATTTACCCACCTAATTTTCTGTCTCCCCCTCACGCGTTTGCAATCTCTTAGAATCCAGTCAGTTACCCTTAATGACCACCGGTTATCCTGCCGACGTGCTACGTGCCCGGCCCACACCATTTCTTCTTGATTTCAGCTATGATGTTCTTAACCCCCGTTTGTTCCCTGACCCACTCTGCTCTTTTCCTGTCTCTTAAAATTACACGTATCATTTTCCGTTCCATCGCTCGCTGCGTCGTCCTCAATTTAAGTTGAACCCTCTTTGTAAGTCTCCAGGTTTCTGATCCGTAGGTAAGTACTGGTAAGATGCAGCTGTTATATACCTTCCTCTTGAGGAATAGTGGTAGATTACCATTCATGATTTGATAATGCTTGCCGAGTGAGCTCCATCCTATCCTTATTCTTCTAGTTATTTCACTCTCATGGTTCGGCTCTGCGGTTACTACCTGTCCTGAGTAGACGTACTCCTTTACAACTTCCAGTGTCTCGCCACCAATCGCAAAGCGCTGTTCTCTGCCAAGATTGTTCCACATTACCTTAGTTTTGTGCATATTGATTTTCAGACTTACTCTTCTACTTCCCGTATCCAGTTCAGTAATCATGAGCAGTTCAGTAATCAAGAGATAGAGGAGGGGAAAGAACTTTATTGAGACCCTCAGGAAATGGATCATAGGGACCTTATGGGCCTCCTTGGCAACCTATAGAAGTGCACTTGCGAGGAACCCACTAGGCTATAAATCATCATAATTTTTGTGAAGTAGGGAAGCAGCCACTATGACATTTTTCGTCATTCTGCAGAGAACCCTGGTACCCGCTAAACACCTGTAAGGCATTATGTGCACTTTGTTGATGCTGTGGCTGATGACGATGAAGAATTATGGCACAGTCCTTTGGGTTGGAAGCATTCAACATCCCACTCGTTGCGCAAGTCGCATTGTGTGAGGCGTGGTTACAGAATTCGCGTTGTGAGGCCTGGTTGTCATTTTACTCTTCTACCACGCTACGTTACATATGTTAATGTGGTTCCTTCCCGACATGAGGCCTGTATCAGGTCTTTTTGCAAAGAAGTCTGAAGCACCAGCATGGCTCCGAGTATAATGCTGGGCTCCAACGCACAGGGCCCAAGTTCGAACCTCGTTTCATCGTGTGATTTTTTTCATATTTCGTGCGATAGCGGTTACGGACACCGGCGGCGGACAACTACGGCGCCAGGAACGGCCCTTGTTGTGATCTCATAACAGCTTTCGCTGTAAAAACTTCTTTGTCGCCTATCGTACCAAGACCTTGCTCGACGGTCGGCAATATGTGGTGTTCTCGGACCACATCATTCAGACGAGCAGGTCAATGCAAAGTCTGTAACCACCCGGGGATTTTAGAACTACTTCGAGTTCCGCACACCAAGAGGTTGGCTTAACTATCCGACAAATGACTCCTTCGGCTTTCATTCTGTCAAGTTCCTGTCGAACCACACCTTGCAAAGAGGTGGGGATACGTGTAGGTGCAGCAAGTGACAGTGGTACGGCGTCAGGTTTGAACCTGATTTGGTACTGATCTTTCAGCGTGCCGAGGCCTTTAAACAGTTTCGCATCATGCTTCGGCTGGGGAGTTCCCACGTGTCCTAGGAATTGACAACATCTCGTGCTTGCAGCGCGAGGAAACCTAGTAGCCGAGCAGTGAGTGACTCCACTACATAGTCGCTATTCACATCCTTTCCCTTGCCACAAGAGCTGGGAGACGCACCATCCCAGTGCACGAAGCGGTTGCCCTCCTGGACCTGTCAACAAGTTGCCGACTCGGCCGACCTGAAGGGGTACAGCAGGGAAATAGGCTCACTGCTGAGACTTCCGCACCAGAGTCCACCTTGATAGAGGCAGCATAATTGTCTACCGTGACGTCCACGTACTTAGTGTGCTCAGGTGCGACGACAGTGTGCAAGTTGATAGTGGCGAACTTGGTCGCTTCTGCTTTACAGGAACGACAGACCTCAGCGAAATGTGTTTTCTATCGGCAAAAATTGCAGAGGGGCGCACGTGCTGGGCATTCTGAGCGAGGATACGGCGAACACCTGAGGCTGGTTCAGTCTTGAGCGGCGCGTATCGCTGCCTGGCATCCGGACGTCAAGGTGCTTTTTGAGCTTTGGCTGCGCCTAGTTGAACTGGCAGAAATCCTTCGGCAGCTGCTATTGCCGCTTTTTCTTTTTCGGCGTCTTCCCATTGACGCGCCCGAGTCGAAGCCTGCTTTAGCGACAACTTGGAGTTACGGCACAACTGCTCCGAGAGCCGAGCATCTGTTAGGCCAACCACGAACCTGTCACGCACGAGGTGCGCTTCGACATCAACAGAGAGCTAGTTGCAGCGCTTCACAAGTCTGCAATGTGTGCGTAATAAGCATCAACACTTTCGCCCGGTTCCTGAGTGGGAGTGTAAAGTCTGTTTTTAAATTTAGAAGAGAGTCTCGGATGTTAATTGTGAACCTGATCCTGAAAATCGTGGAGAGAAGTCCTCTTGGGTACCCTCTCGTTCAAGGATTGTCAGATTTCGACTTCAGATAGATGCCGAAGGCAGAAATGTGCCGTGGGAAGCTGAAAGTTGTAAAGTTTAATTGACAACAAGCTTTTTTCAGAGCATAAGAGTGATATTGTGTGTGCACAGTATAATATTCAGTTCTGCCAAGAAAAACTGCATAAACTGCAAAACAATGGAAGAGACCATGAACGCCTTGACGTTCTCTTCGTGCGCCTTATGAAGCATGACCTGTCGTTCTCGATCTTATGGGAAGTGCTGAAGGTCCTTCTCTTGCTTAGCCGTGGACAGGCTTCAGTAGAAAGAGGTTTCAGTGCAAACGAGCAGATCGCGGTCGAAAATGACACAGCTCTGGTATATCTCTCAACAAGTCATCTGCGAGGCCGTGAAAACCCACGGTGGGCTGCTTAATGTTCCATTGTCGGAAGGACTGAAGTCATCAGTGCGCCAAGCCAGGCATAGACATACAACATAACTGGCTAGTAGAACGAGCAGGTAAACAGGTATGCACTGACTGAAGTGGCCAGCATGAACGCAAGCGACATGGGTAGCATGCCGGCCTCAATTTACCTCAGCATCGGCAAGCTGTACACGATCACGGCCAACGTCGACGTGAGCAATGGCCTCGTTAATGGAAACATGGGCACCTTGTGGTACATTGAGCATGATGAACACAACAACCTCTTGCGACATTGACTTGAATTTCCAGCGTCCACGGTAGGCGTTGTCGCCCCAGCCAGGACAAAGCATATCACTACCGCATACCTTCAGTAGAATTTAAATCAGTGCCCGGGGTACTGCGAACCACCGCAACCACGACATATGCCAGAAAAATATCTCGTGTAAGAGGCCAGCTTCTGCTTGTGCAAGCAAACGCCATAACTATATATGTCACAGAGGGCCACACACGCCCAAGGTAGTCTGAGGATAGGATAAGCGCCAACCACTGAAGTTGGTCTACGTAGCTCTTTCCAGGGCTACAAGCCTTGACAGCCTAGGCCTCACAAATACAAAAGGTTACTTTAGGTTCCGACATGTCGCTGGCTCTGTCGACACACTCTGTGGACGACATGGCCCGGCTAGCAATCAAGCCTCCAAACATTGTCTACCACCTTCATTCGGTGCCACAACCAAAACAATCACCTCACGCTCGCCGCTCTCAACGTACAATCTGTGCACGCGCACATGCACGACCTCGAAAGAGACTCTCTCGTCACAGATCTTTGCATGTTAGCACTTTCCGAGACCTGGAGCGATAAGCCCACTGCAATCACGGGATTACAATACGTGTGTTCCACAGCAAGGGCTTCATTGCAGGTGCGTCGGCGTGGGCACATATAAGAACACGGCGATGTGCAACTTCAACGTAAGTCGCAACCCACTTATCCGGCCGCCAGACACCGAACGTACACAAACAAGCAACGGAATCGGCGAGGCCTGCATTGCGCACATCAGTCACAATAGCAGAGACATTGCGCTCGTCGCCATATCAGTCAAGAACCCCTTCCGCACATACACACTGATTCCTGAAACGTGCGTGCGTTCATCATCATAATGGAGAAGTATACGCACGACATATCCGCTTACAGCGTCTGGTGTTGGTAATACCGATGTTGCTGTTAGCATCGTTACGCAACTGTAAAGAACTGGTTAGAAACACATGTGCGACTCTTCAACGTATGTGTGTGTGTGTATTAGAGCTGTGCACGGGCCGTATTTCCGAGCCCGGCCCGGGCCCGCTGACTTTGTCGAAGGCCCGCCCGAGCCCGACGGCAAAGGGCTGCGAGCCCGCCCGGCCCGGCCCGACGTACGAAAACACAATCCCGGGCCCGGCCCGGCCCGGCTTTTTGAAGGTTCGCTGCGAAAACAAAACATCGTTTTCCGGCAATTTGGCATTTTATTGAGCATATCGAATATGATCAAACGACGCACGACGAACAGTCTCTATTACGCAGATTTACAAATTACAAGTAGACGGCCTCATGCCAGCAACAATGGAGTTCGCTCGCCAAAGCCGTCACGTGTATGGGGTATGCCCATGCAAGCGTCAGCTTGCACGAAGGCGATCTACGTCGGGTCGCTGTCGCGTGCATTTTCACTCATATCTAACGCGAACAGTCGCGTGGCGCCATCACTATAGCTCGGGTGGTGTTACTTCTCTGTTTGTCGGAGTGCAACAGAGTCAGTGCTTTACCTGCTCCCCTTTTGTTTAAAGTAGCGAATGGAAAGGAAAAGCGGTAAAGTGCGGTCGCGGAAAAGGCGCTGCATGCGTGCCGGAAAACAATTCCCGCTCATTCCCTATATTTCGGGCTTGAGTCGGGCTTTGCGCCGGGCCCGAGCCCGGCCCGATAAAACTAAGTAGCCCGAACCCGGCCCGGGCCCGAGGTGAAAATGCGTCGGCCCGCCCGAGGCCGGGTCGGGCTCGTGCTTTCGGGCTACCCGGAGCCCGTGCACACCTCTAGTGTGTATACCATTTGCGCCTATCTTTAGCGTCATTTCGTAACGTCTCACTCTGTGTAGAACAGTCACCTTCCTGCCACACGCTTCGCATTGCGTCGATTCCCACGGTACGGGGAATCTGCCGAATATTTTTTGCCTTTAGATCGTTCTGGGGTACGGCGCTGTCTTCACTGCCCTCGAGCATGGCGCTTTCGCCGTCAGAGCTGTCTTCGCTAGCTACCGCCCTTCGCTTATGTGCATTGTGTGCCTGTTGCATCCGAGGTGTTTGTTCTGTTTGTGTGTGCGCATGACTATCCAGGGTGTCTACCCACCGGGAAAACCGGGAATTCTCAGGGATTTTGGATAGTTTGCAAATACTCAGGGAAATTGTGCTCCAACCAGGGAGAATTCGCAGTAACTGTCTTGAAAGGGAACGAAAGTCGCGGTAGGGCTGGCTCGAGATTTTGTGAACGTATTTTTCAAATCGAACGGCGCTGCGGGAAAGGGGCGCACCTCGATGCTCTCCTCGCCTTCCGAGCGGTGGAGTGGGAGAGAATCCGGCTAATGCGTAGCATGCGAGAACCATGAACCACGGCAATCGCGCAATGTTGTTAGGACGTTCTGTGACTACGCGGTGTAGTTCTGTATTTTTTGTCACGCGTGCCGTGTGTTAGAGCCCGATATGGTGTTTTTGTTATCGCCGCGTGTCAACTAGCATGATTAGTTGTAGTAGATGTAACGATCTTGAGTTATCTTGCAAGCGATCGCGATCGCTCAGGGAGCGGATGTCGTCGACAAGGCTGGTATCTTGCAAGTCATCCCGATAGGCGTGAAAAAAGACGATGACGCTTGTTGGCGGTCATCGGAGAGTCCACTCGCCCTGATCCAGAGCTTTAAAGATGCTGTTTAGGACTCTGAGGAATAGAATAAATTTTTGCCTTCGCCATGATATTCCTTATCAACTCCAAATCGCCAATATGTCACCCCGCGCATACTCTATGTGCGCGTGAAATTTCGCGAACGCTGCCGACGAACGGGGCTCAAGCAGAGATGAAACGGACCGTCTCCTTCGCGCGACGGGCACATGGAGAAAGGAGCCGGAGGGTTGGGGAAGGGGGACGCTATGTCAGTCCGACAGGAAGTACGTACTTTGTACCAGCGGGTGTGGTCGCGTGTGCCGCGGTATCTTTTAGAGAGGATCAGCAGATGTTTGTAGCTAAATATGGCACACATCAGCGCAAGAAACACACAACGGACGGTACACTAACGACGACGACGAGCGCTGAACTTGCAACAACCTTTATTGGAAAAAATTCACACATATTTATGCTGTCCGACGCAGATGTCATTCACTACACATGCTTAGGAACGCCAACTCGAATTATCCCCCAGATAGGAAATGCGTTCTCCTTGTATGATTTCGCGGGTGATTCGCGTTTTGCTCTTCTTAATGACGGAAGCGTTATTTAGCTCGGGTGCGCATTCCTGACACGTTATAGAATGGCTGGCTAGGAAACCTTTAACATCCTTTCCGTCACGCGCATTTTTTACATTGTTTGCATGCTCCCTTAGCCTATCGTTTACGCATCTCCCGGTTTGGCCCACGTACACTTTTCCGCAATTTAAAGCAATTTGTACACCACCCCTTCTGCGCATTCGACAAAGGGCCGCCTGTGCTTGGTGCCACAGACCTGCTGCTTCCTTGCATCGGGGTCGGTCATTCTGAAGAGCTTATACAGCCTCTGTGGTGCCGTGAATACCACTTTCACGTCGTACCGCTGGGCCACCTTTTTCAAGTTGTGGGAAAGCTTGTGCACGTAAGTTATCACAGCCACCTTCTGCCTGCGCGTTGCGCTGCCTTCACAACTTTGCGGGCGATGGCGCAGTTTTCTTTAGCAGGCTCTCTGCAACCGAAATGAGGGGCTGGGGATACCCCGCATTGAGGAGTCTTTCAGCTTGACGCTCGAACGCTTCTGCACTACAGTGGGGGCAAGATTTGCCAAGACGTTCTTGAAGCACGCCGTAGCAATAGCTCGTTTAACGAGCTTGGAGTGGGCGGACTTGAAAGGCAGAAGGGGTTTGTTAGCACGTGGTTCATAGCACCAGCAGACGCCAACATCTTTGAAACGAAACCGAATATCTAGAAATCCAATTTGGCCATTTACCGGAAGCTCGTGCGTTAGGCCAAGTGGGCTCATAACTCCTAAATACAAAGCAAGCAGCACTCTGCTTTTTTGTTCAATATCCTGCAGGTCACAATCTAAAACAACTAAATAATCATCAACGTACCGAAAGACGCTAAGAACCTTCTTATCGGTGAGCGAAGCGTCGATTTGACGATCGAAATGAGCGAGAACTAAGTCGCTAAGCATCGCGGCGATGCAAGAACCAATGCATATGTCTTGCTTTTACAGGCGTGGGACCCCTTCTAACATAATGTATGTAGATCGTAAATAAAAGCTTAAAACTTCTAAGAAACCAGTAGCAGACATCCTCGCGGAGTTTCGGAAAGCAACGGAACCATGTTTGTCAATGGAATGCTCAACATATTCAAGGATTAGGTTATGAGGCAGGGAAATAAAAGGATTTTTACGTCAATCGCGAATGCCTGACAGCACTTGTCGGTGGTAGTGTCGAAAAAATCTAAAACCTGGTTAGAGTTGGTCACGACAAAGCGGTCGTCTATAGATAAAACCTTAAGCCTACGTTGCAAAAAAGTGCTATGGAGTGCTGCCATGTACGCACAAGGTAGACGTAGCTTTTCGGACAATAGTCCGAAAAGGTACGTCTACCTTGTGCGTTTTTGCACTAAAAAAGACGTTTAAAAAATTGTTCTTGCTCTTGTCGATCGCCCTAACCATTTCGGAAAGTTCAAGCCTGTCACGCAGTTTTTTTGCACTGGCCTTGAGTTTACTCAGAGAAACCCTGAGGCATGAATTGAACACTATCGAAATCGCTTCTCTCGGCTTTGATTTGAAACCTTCACTAGGTAGAACGACAAAACCACCTTCCTTATCAGCCAGAAGAATGCGGAGGGAGTGGTCACGTAGAAAAGAAGCCAATCGTTTAACCGGTGGACCGGGTTTTAAGTTCTTGCAACTGTTAAGGACCTCAACACCTTCCGAAAGGCAACGTGCGCTCTCATCGGCTGAGGTGCGATGCGAGACATGACGTGCAAAAGAAAGCTGTTCTGGCCTTGACTCCCTGGGAGCCACGGCAAACTTTGGTCCGAGGGAAAGAACACGGATCATGTCGGCTGGCAAAAATACATCACCTACGATGTGTACGTTGCATTGTGACTCCTGCGTGCGTGGGGTAGACCAGGTCCTTAGTCTTCTAAGGACTTGTTGCCAGAGGAACTCCGTTGATTGGTCGGCGAGGGCGTGAAAGGCCCGCAACTCGCGCTGTTGCGACGATCTGGGAACCTTGCTGCACACTTGCACACTAAGAAGGTCACGATACAGGCGCGCCTGGCGTCTTCATTCACACCGCAAAATCTTTACTGCGTATTCCATGGCCAACAGAAGGCGGCAGTCCAACGAAAAGCAGACTGACTTCCTGTGCTGGTCGCTTGGTGCGAAGACAAAAGGAGAGTTCTTGTGCACGACATACTGTGACAGCGATGTGCGAGACGATGACGCATGGGTCGGACAGATTGGAGAAAGAGCCCTTAGTTCTAGAAATGAAGTTGATTGAAGTGTCGAGTTGGCCTTTTTGGTACATAATTATGGCACACTGCAGCACAAACACAACGGATGGTACATTAACAACGACGACGAGCACTGAACTTGCAACAACCTTTATTGGAAAACATTCTTGAAAAACTCATGATGGTTAGCGCAAACGGAACACGGACGAAAAGAAGAAAAAACGACGACACAACCTTTATTGGAAAAAATCTTGTCCCTGCTCTCTACCTCTCTCTTCATCGCTCTGCTACCCTTTCCTGCTTCCCTATGCACATTTACGACGAAGGCTTCTTAGGCGCCGCCATAATCCCCTCTGGGCTGTTCTAATATGCATGACCCACCAAAATGTACTGCTGAGGCGGTGGCTTCAGTCTTTGTACACCCCCCGCCCCATAGTAGGCACCTGGATCCGCCCCTGAGCCATAGATAGGTCACTTCTCTTACTGCAGCGGCTGCGTTTCCTAGGAGTCAGCTGCTAGCCTATATTCGTATAAAATTTCTATTTGTTGCTATCGGATTCACTATTTAGCTCTCGCGGCGAAACAGTGACTTCATTTCTCACGTGCGACGGTTTTCGATGTTGCGCGTTCGTGGAGAGCAAATGGTTCGGCTGTTGAACATGATTGCAAAGGCGCCGCACTGCTCTGAGCAACGCACGAGGATTCCAAACCTGCATTTGTTTTGCCTTTACACGTGACACTCTGGCAAGGCATCTATTTGTGATTGCTGCACCTCAGCCTTAACAAAATAGATTTTCTTCGCGCAAGAAAAAAAAGCTTTTTCATGTTGCCGTATTAGCCGAGCATTCTTGTGACATTTTCAGTTTATTAATCCTTCGGTAACTATATTACTTGCATGAAAGGTCGAATTTCAGTTAACGAACTTTCGATATAACGAAGTAAATTGCTGCTTTTACCAACTTCGCTATATTGAGGTTTAACTGTTCTTTGTACTAATCATATGAAATTAAGTCATTGTTATTTTTAAACGCACGTACTAGAGAGTGACATCATCGAGCGACATGGTGTCTACCCATCTTGACATAAAGAAAGTTCTGTTTCACTCAGCGAATTTTAGCAAAAACACTCAGGGAAAACCTAGAAAACTCGGGGAATTTAGAAATGTCAACTAGATAGACACCCTGAGCAGAGAAGACGCGAACGGGGCTAACTGGGCACTGCGGAGAAGCTGCCACGCTGCGCGAGTCTGCCACTTACCGCTTCACAAGTACAGGAGAGGGGCCTTTTTGCACACCTGAATGAGTTTTTGGCTGCAGAACGTATCATACGGCCGCAGTTTGCCGCGGTGCTGAACGTTGCTGCCGACTAACCGTATTTTCTGGGAACATATTAACCGGAACGTATTGACACATAGCTCTATTGGGTTAATTTTAGTGTTTGGGATTGCGAGCGTACTAGCCAGAAAAACGGACTAAGCGGGAACGTATTAATGACGTTCTACTGTATTTCACGTACCTAGTCACACGGGCGTGTTCAGTAACGAGCTGGCTGGCACTGCAACGTCTTGAGGTAGTGTACCTGGTTCGGTGCACTGCGTAAAGTCTGGAGTAAAATCAAATAAAAAATCCTTTCACAAAACACTGCTTTCACATTGGCTCCCTCATTGGCAAAACGAAGGACCTGACACTTCTCTATTTCAATGAATCCTTAGCGTCTACCACATTCCTCGTTGGTTTCCACCAAATAAGGATCTCACTCACTGGACATGGTCACTTCCAGTATTATCCTAAACGATTCAACATCACTACAACGGTCTCATGCGCGTGTGGCAATCCCTGCACGGTCTACAACACATGCTCACAAACACTACATATATCGTCCCGCTTGCGTCTTGCTAACAGTACAACAATAACACGCTCAGAATACCCTCGCCTTTTCTCTACTTAAAAAGGTGCCGTGCGCTATCGCTCCAACTCATCACAGTTATGAAGAATTCCGCGGTGATTATTTCAGCGCCACAGCCCAATCACACGCCAGATGTCATTTACGAGGCGCGATCACAAAGGTTTGCAACTTGGCTATAACCGATTTTCTCACATTGGTGTCTCACTAGGTTTTGTTTAAGTCATCTCTACAGCCGAGTATGTCCTGGATATCAAGCTTTCCAGTTCGTTATTTGGTCTGCATCAGTCGCTAAAATATGGCGTCATCTCATGATTAAGCTCGAGTATAGCGGCGTTATCAAATTTTCGTGTACAGAAGGAAGTTCCTCCAGTGAAATCCACAGTAGGATGGTGAATGTGTAGGCAGCGCATGACCTTCATATGCTACAGTGACTCCGTGGTTCAATGTGATTAAACGTGGCCGTGTGTGCGTGGAAGACGAACCAAGGTCAGGGTGGCCGACCACTTCAACCGATTTGGACAATTCAGCCTCTGCAGACAGTCTTATCATGAACAGTCGCCGAATCAAGGCGTCCGAAGTTGCTGTAGAATCGAACGTTTCTTATGGCAGTGCATTCATTATCATTGAGGATGTTTTGGATATGTTGAAGATCTCGGTGCGCAGTGGCGCACCAACTCGTTCGCGAGTGGAGGGGCTGGCGTTGCTCACTCTGTCCGCCGTATATATATATATATATATATATATATATATATATATATATATATATATATATATATATATATATATATCATCAAGGAAGAATCTGCACAAATGGATTGTGCAGGCTGGACCGCCCTATTGGTCTCGAGGCCCACCACTGGAAACGCCGGCGCCACCGTCGGCGTGACGTGCTTGGCAGGATCACGTGGTCTCAGCGGCCGCATCGGCTGCTTGTGGCGCACTGCCGCGTGCTTTGAAAACGAGTTTCAAGTCCCACATGCGCTGCGGTCTGTTCAAATTCGGAAGTTTTCTCTCATTTTCTACTCAATTGAAATCATTGTAATAGAATGGCTGCCTCCGAAGGCGACGAACATGGGGCTCTACCGCTCGGTGCCGCAGTGCCGCGCTTACGCAAAGGAGCCCAGTGTCAGCCTGCACTGGTGACTGCGGGACAAGAAACAGCGTGAAGCATGGGTTGTAAAGCTAAGAACCGGCAAGTAGCGATCCGCTACGAGTCTTGTGTGCAACAAGCACTTCCGCGACGTAGACTTTTGTTACTGCGTCGGGCCTGCGATGTTCCGTGAGTAGCAGACAGCGCGCACTGAGACGATGGCTCGCGCGCGCTTCCCGCCGACAAATGATGCTTATCTGCCACAGGATGGTAAAAGCGCTACATTTCACAGCGTGCGATGCCATCTCAGAACTCCCCAATACGACCTCTTGATCGTCGGCCTCGTGCTCAGCGTCCACAAAATCGGCTGCAGATGCGCAAGTCATTGTTTAGATACATTAATTTAAAAAACGCACAGGGTCCCTTATGCATTCGTTAAAGATGACTAGGAGGCGAAAGCCATCTTCTTCTTGTCAGTCGATGTACTGATTCTCCCGCGCACCCCTCCAAAAGCGTTCTGCGCCTAACGCGGTTTTGCACGGCCTCCGTGACCGATCACGGAGGCAATGCAAAGCGACCGTGACGTGTGAATACGTCATCATGTGACGTCATAATGAAGCTACATATTTTGGCGATCTGTGACGTCATGATGACGTTATATGGTGGCACCATCACGCGACGATTATTTTTTTTTTGCATCACTCGTGTTGACGCCGCCGATGGGCAACCTTCCCATTTGAGGAGGCATGCATTGCTTCATAAGCTACATAAATTTTGCATTGCCTCCGTGTTCGGCCCACCGGCCAACCCCATGTATTTTCTTAGAGCCTCATTTATTTAAGATGCCACCCTGTTGGCGTTAGACACGACACTGCTGCCAAAATTGCTGGGGTACTCGCCAAATAATTACTATCCTGTTTTGCGGCTGCTGGTTGCTGCAATAACTTCTATTTTATTCACCGCTATTTCAAGTTCATGTGGGTCCTAATTCACAGCCGACGTTTGCAGAACAAGTCCGGCAAACGTTACTGTATTTTCTTTCTTTTCCTAGGCGTCGCATGCTACTACATGCTCGGTCTCGTAGACTGGTTCATCTTCCACCAGCAATCTCGAAGTGGTGAAGCTTTGGTCTATGAATTTGTTGATGACAGAGAGCGGCAAGTTCACTGGAATGCAAACGGAACGATAATTAAGGAGCATTAAAAAAGGCGTCGCATTTGCTCACGTTTTGTGTGAGCACCAAACGAAACGAATGCGCTGAATAAAGAAACAGAAGCAGCGGCATTTGCACGCTGGTAAGACCGATCAATACGCAGTGCGAGACAACTTGTCAAATGACATTGAAACGTGCCCGAATTTAGACCGAAAAAGAAAACACTGAATCGTCGGGACGGCAGATTACAAACTTGCCATGCGCACCGAAGCCGCAGTAGTAAGGAAATTGTTTTTGAACTGCTCTGATAGCGTCCGCGCAACAGTAGTTGTTTGTTTACTCACAAATTCTCATATTTTGCGGCCTAAAGTTCACAGCGCGGTGCCAAAACGCGCTCGTAGCAAAAGCGAAACCATCAGTACTAACATGCATGCAGACGCTCATACATGCAGAGGCACCGTCATTCGTCGCGAACCCGTGCGATCGCTGGCTTGAGCCTTCTTTCTGTTATGATCCGTTTGGTTATACAGGCAGTCTACTCTAACGAGATATTTCACATAGTTTGCACTCAGCTAGCGACTACCTTTCACGCAAGAAGTCGGTTCAGGAGTCTCCAACGCAGTGACAGCGTGAAGTGGGTGCTCGGTTTTCTGCAAAGAGACAGCGACTGTAGACTATCTTGTGCTTTCAGTTCGTCGAAAATGATTATTTTGACATTAAAGAACACAGCTCATTTCGAAAGTACTTACAGAAATGCCCTGGAGGGCTTCCGCGAGGTGTTTTTGTAGAGCGCCGACAGCAAAACCTATGGGGAGCGCGCCGGCGGTATCCTGCCTAGCACGCAATCGAGGCGCGTCCGATAGAGGGCGACTCCGTAACTCCTCGAGGCCAATACCGCGACAACACAGCAGTGTTCAATAACATTTTGGAAATATTACCGTGAAGTGTAAAAAGTACACCCAAAGTTAACCTGATCATCTAAGCATTGCATCAGCAAACTTCTCAGTCTTAGTCTGGCGTTGTAGATACGAGTATGAAGAACCTGCTATTCTCACTTATTCTCACTTATTTCTCACTTATTAAACTTCTCACTTATTAAACAAAACATGTGGCTGCCAAAGCAAGGTACTTCGCAAAAGTCTTCAGGATAAGCCGAGTGCCAATTTCTTTACTGTTAGAACCATCTAATATAAAGTTTTCTTAAGAAGGCCAAGTTCAGTCGATTAATACTTAAGCAAACCACATTGAGCTGGTTGTGTATAGTTATAAGATTATAAATGACTACGAATTTATATACTAGGTGTCGTTCCTTGCCCTCCTACTTTTCCCACCCTGGGTGGGGGGTGGACGAAAAAGCAGTAAAGTGGCCCTGCACTCCTCCCCTCCAGTTCCTCGAAGTAAATAGCCTACGTGAACTGTCTAAGCTCAAATTTTCCTTGCAAATAATGTGGGCGATTATAACGTTAAGCTACCCCGCATTGTTTCCTTCCGTATAGGTCGTTAGCTCTTAATGAATGGTCGAAATTTTTTGGGTCATGCTCACAGCACCTGCTCGTAAAACGACGCAACATATGACGCGTAAGTGATCCACCGCGTAATTACCACGAACGCATGACTGCGTAAAAATTAACTATTTTCAATGCGGGGTATTGTTTGTCATTGCTTCTTCGCTATTTGTCAAATGTTCAATGTGCCATAAAATCGTCTCCTTGTTACGCGACGTCACAAGTCTGCGAAAACTCGCGGCGTTAAAATGAAGTGTGCACAATAAGCAGCACATTACTGTGCTGAAGAATAACTCTTTCGGAATAGCCAGACAGTGTCTCTTTCTTAATGTAATTTAACAAGGCTGTCAGCCAATCACATTAACAGCGGCTGCTTATAGCAGCGGGCGAGATGGATTCATGTGTGTATATTAGATACTTTCAGTTGTAGTATAACGATGTTGAGGTGTCCTTGCGCTTGTACAACTTTATGTGAACTCATCGTTGCTGACAAAGAGGTGAGAGAGAAATAAACATTATTAGGAACAGACACAATCCTTTGCATGTGGGCAGCCTTCTTAGTCCAGAAAACCATGGACGCTGATCATCTCCCTGGTGAGGTAGTCAAGTAACGGGGCAAACTTGAAAGCTGGGCTTCTCAATGTGCTCGAGTCCACTGCCTTGTTACAAGCTGCCACGATCGCTGCAGGCGACCATATGATAAGCCAAGTGAAGCAGGCTAATCGGATACTAAAGTGAGAATCTATTTTAGGTGTCCTGGCTAGGCACAACTATAATACTGGACACCTCTGCACACTCATCAACTCACAGCAGCTTGAATAGGGAGCAGTGGCGATGCTATTCGTTTTCAAAGGAAGAAACTGAATTTTCTAAAAGGGAGAGTGTTTGATCGGGCTACAAAACGTTTGCTGGTTCCCGCCCATATTTGCGTCGTGGAATACTTAAATTTCGGGCCAGGCAGGACAAAATAAAACCATGACAAATTGCTGTAATGTTATAGAGCTTCTGCTGAGTGATAGCCTCCTCTGCAATGCTCCAGCGCAAGATGCACAAGCGTGGAATAGGCAGCCCGCACCGCAGGTAGCCTACAGTGCGTGTTCATGACACACGGAGGACAGTCGTCACAGCAGAATCGTAGGACAAAATTCATTATAAAATTACATTATTGCTGCGTTCAAGTAAATCTTTGCCTGACCTGTTAGTTTCCTAGTCTGCAGCCGACAATAACCACTGTCTAAAGGGGGGGGGGGCTCCGCCCCCCAAAATTTCTAGCGCCCCCCTTGCCCCCCCGGTAGATACGCATATGTCGGTGCGATTGGTGCCATGGAACCTCCCCGCACAAGATGGACACCACCGGGTTCATTCATCAAGGGATCTTTCGCACTTCTATTCAAGCGTCCCAGAAGATTTTCTCTCCCGCCTTGTGACTGTGGATGAGGGGTGTTTGCATCACTGGGACTTAGAGCCAGAGCGTCAGTCTACGCATTAATGGAGGCATCCGGCGTGCCCTCCCCCGAAAAGTTCAAGACGCTGCGCTCAGGTAGGAAAGTGATGGCGACACTTTTCTGGCACGCAGAGAGGATCCTGCTCGTTGAGTATCATGAAAAGAGTAGGACAGTCACAGGCGAATACTACGCCAACGCCAACGTTCTTCGAAAACTGCTTAAAGCCATCGTGGAAAAACACCGAGGATTTGTGACCAGATGGTGTCCTCCTCCTGCACAAGAACGCCCCGGTTCACAGGTCTCGTATTGCCCAGGCTGACATTCGAGAGTGTGGTGTCGAAGACCTGGATATATTGCCGACCTGGCACCAAGTGACTTCTATCTATTTCCGAATTTGAAGAATCACTTGAATGGAACGAGGTTTGATTGCTCGAACTCGCCCCAAACTGCCGCAGATTGGTTTGGCAACCAGGAAAGAAAATTAAGCTTTTAGCAAGGTATCCAAAGCCTTCCGGAAAAATCGGAGAAGTGCATTAGCGTGCGGGGAGATTATGTTCAAAAATACGTTTTTTTTCTAAGGTCTGGCAGTATTCCTGATATGCGAGTTGCAAACCTTTTTGATCGCCCGTCGTAATTGTCTCTTCCTCTCATTTCCTGCTCCACCTTTCCCGAACACCGCATTGCCACTTTCACATTAACAATCCTTGTAATTACGCGTCATAT
Organism: Rhipicephalus sanguineus; assembly: GCF_013339695.2. NCBI lineage: Eukaryota > Metazoa > Arthropoda > Arachnida > Ixodida > Ixodidae > Rhipicephalus > Rhipicephalus sanguineus. Next base: position 23,074,447 of record NC_051182.1, read on the forward strand.
ACAAAGCGCTCACCCCTTCCTTCGGTCATAGCTGCACCACAACAATTGCACAAACATCAAACACGCCGTTAATTCTCACGCTAATCTGGAATAATGTCGCTGCCATCTATGTACGTTCAGCCAACAAAGGTGGGGTTACCCCTGCACGGATGGCAGAGGCATCGCCGAACCTATTCATATTTCCATTGCGCATCCCATTACTGCTGTCGTATTCCATCATAACATTTCTTTCCCATCGAGAAGTCCAGAGTTCCAGTTCCTGCTTGTTACTTCATACACACATAGACTTCTCCAAGGTCGCTATCTATTCCAGGCATCAACCCTTGCAACCACATCCGCCTGCCACGACACAGAATCATCCCACTGGCGTTAAATAACATCATTGCAATGGACCATCCCTGTTTTTTCTACACAACAGACTTCGCTTTCTTCATGCCTTCTTATCTTTACTTTTAAGGGTGAAGCTATATGTAAGCCGATGTTTTAAAACTTGCACGTTGCACGAAAAGCCAGCTGCGCCGCAGCTGTTAGAACGCCTGTCGTAACCTGGTGAGTTCATGCCAAGCCGCGCATGCGCAGTAGCAAACACCACGCAGCTTCTATCGCTAAGCCACGCACAGCGACGGAGACACCTCGCGCAAAAGAGTTTCACCGCTCAATCAGATAAAGCCAGGAACGCGCAAAGAAAGCACTTACTCCGAAGAAGCAGTGCATTGTGAGGCCTGTCATACAAGACCGGCAACGGCAGCGACGAGCAGACCCAGAATACGCGGCCAGGGAAAGAGAGTACAAGAGGCGACGGGAAGATACTGCCGATCACCGTGAGTGGAAGGCTGCGTGTTGAAAGTCAGCGCTGTTTGTGTGTGTGTGTTTGCGTTTTCCTCTCCGTCCGCGTTCCAGTCGCGCTGTAGAAACTTGGCATGGACAACCAACTAGCCCGCCAACGCACTTTGGCCAAGAGTCATGACGGCATAGCACAAGGGTGCGTTAAAATTGCCAGTGGAATTTTAGTAAGCACTTGCAACAGCGCTTTGCTGCCCAAACAAGAGCACGAGTAGCAGTTGGTAGCCGGAAAGCTTCGTAATGCAGTATCTTTTGCAACTGAAGAAGTAGCATATTAGTTTAGGAAGCATTACAATTAGGCTCTGACCATTGAGATTAAGTGGATATATGGATCAGTAAATAAGAAATGAGGTCAATATAACAAAAGGTAATTGTGTAACACGGAATGCACTGTAATGTGTGTGGCCATTTCAAACTGCTAATTCGCAGTATTGCCATAATTTTATCAGATTCCTTTGAAAACAACTTTTCTCCATTATGAACGAAGGAAGGAAGATCTTGAGGGCTCGTTTCTTTGTTTGACACAACCTTTAATGAGAACCAGCAGATAATGAAGCCAAGGAAGGTATAGGGGGCGCTAATTGTAGTTTTAGTAGAGTTACACTATATGCTACCTTTAGGTAGTAGAGTTGCGCCTCTGGTAGAACTCGCCGCTCGCGCCACCATTCGTCCAGCGCGCTCACGTGAGCAAAAAGCATCCGTTTTAGGGAAAGCCAACTTCACGGCCGCGCGGGTGCTGGCGATCGCCGCGCCACCACCACTTTATCAAGCCAAATCAAGCCGTCCGGCGAAGCGGAAGACGGTCCAGCTGAGTTCGGATTGTTTGTCATTGTGGTGATGTCTTCTGCTGTCCGGTTTTGCGAACGTCTGCGCGGCGCAGCGCCCTGACTCAGTGTTGCCAAGTTGCGACAATGACCGGATGCTGCGCTCCCCACTGCACGAACCGACTAGAGCACGGAAAGGCCTTCTTCTCGATTCCATGTGGCAAGTCTGTCTCCGTCGTCCGTCGCCGTCTCAAGTGGCTGCTGCGCATGAGACGTCAAAGGTTGACTAAAAATTGAGCGGGACAAAACGGTAAAAATATGCGCGAGTGGTTGTGTGAAGGAGGCGATGTGTGTGAATGTGAACCTTACAGGTCTATCAAAACAGCATGATTCATTCCGAGCACTGTGCGGCATAAAAGTTTGAAGCATGACCGAGTGTTTATTATATGCCACATCTACCTAGACGTACGCGAAATTATCGTTCGCTTGCGCTATTTGTAAAACACAGTGATAATTTTAGCACTTGTTTTCTTGGGCTATTCACTTGATCTTTTGAAGTGCTGCATCAAAAACTACGTGCAACGAATAATTAGGCTGAATTGGTCCAGAATCGTGACCGTCGCACTTTTTCTAATTGAAATTTAAACCAAAAATATTACTTGCGATAGTGTTCCATCTCCACCTGTTCCATATCAAATTATCGTTTCTCCGAGCTTTCCATTCTTTTTTTTTTCTTCGAATCGAAAGTCCTTGCGCCAGCGACGCGTTATGAACGAACGAGAAAGTACACGGAGCCGCTGGGCCGAGAGGATAGCAGCAACAGCAGCCGCGTCGGCTCCTACATTCCAGAGAGGTGGCTTTCTTGCTAAGCGTGGACGCCACGGCGGGCAAGATGGCGGACCTATGCGCAACTCCGCTACCTAAACGTAGCATATACAGTAACTCTAAGTTTTAGGTGTGTTGTAATTGTGCCGATGTGAAGAACGTAAAGTGGACGAAAAGACACCTTGCCACCAGCAGGGACCGAACCTGCGACCTTCGGATTACGCGCCCACTGCTCTTACCAACTGAGCAACAGCGGCGGTCGTCCCACCGTCCACTTTATCGGGTGTTTATGTGCATGCAAACCCTGCGAGTGTTAGTCAGCGCCGCTCGTAGCCACGATGGCGAGTGTGGAACACAAGTTTTCTTGACAGCTGTAGTCACGTAGTATGTGATCCTTTAACGAGCGAACAGCTGACCAATTAGCCCTCACATGCTACCTGAAGGCATGAAGTCTGCCGGAACGAGATCCTGGCTATGAACGAATTAATGAAGGGAATTCTGCGGATTCGTTTCTTTGACACAGTCCTAATGAAAACCAGCAGATAACGAAGCATATGTCTTCTACCCATTAAAAGAAATCCATAATTTCAATGTACGTCCATCTGTTGCTGCTCATGCACTACATGGCAAATAAAGACAGCTTAAGCAGTTAACCTTTAGTAGTTAGTTTTAGTAGTTAAACCGTTAACAATAACATACTTTTAAAAAGAAATTGTACCACTATTGAATGTTAAGGTATTTCTGGCTAACGCATGTAAAAAGTATAGTGCAGCAAAAGCAAGAATTATATTAAAGAGAAAAGGACAATACATACAATGCACAACTTTTTGGTGACCCTGGTCCCGGCTGCAGTCTTTCAACGTTCTCGGCAAGCAGGTGTGACGATTCCCCTACGAAGTAAGTAAAACCACAAGTTAACATGCTAAGGTGCAAATAATGACAAAATACATTTAACAGTGAAATTCAAGCACTACACTTTCGTTTCGAAAGTTCCAAGAGGCCAATTTCCTCTGCAAGCCTTGCTGCTGCCAGCGAAAAAATAACGCTTTTGTGGTTAGCTGAAATGCACGCCTGCGGAAAAAAAAAGACGTGCTTCACCTCAACACAGTGGTGACATGCGGGCAGCATGTCATTCGCTTCTCGCAGCGTCATGATGCGACCTTAAGGTTAACAGCGCGAAAATAACACACGGCGGACAGGAAAAAGACTGGACAAGCACTTGTCCCGTCTTTTTCCAGTCCGCTGTGTTATTTTCGCGCTGTTAACCTTAAGTATACACAACCAACTAGCCCAGTCGGCCACTTTATTATATTGCGACCATTCGCCCATTCTTTCTGGTAAAATAAAGTTTAATATTGGCCCGTGTAACAAAATTTGCAATGTGTTCTGGCTGGAAAACACGCTCGCTGAAGTTTTCGCATTCAGTATTCGAAGTAGGCATTGCAGGCAAGAAATCCGTCGGCAGTGCAAGTGCGCAAATTGCCGGAGCAACAGCCAATCCGAGGTTCGCATACATTGCGAAGTCCGTCAGACCGTCCATTATTATTTTTCTTTTCCGAGAAAGAATGGGTAAATCAGGACTCTCTGACGTTGCGGGAAGCATGCGACATGCTGCCCGCCTGTCACAGCTGTGCTGCAGGGAAGCACGTTTTTTCCCGCAGGCACACATTTCAGCTCATCATGAAATCGCTTTTTTCTTTTTTTTTTTTTTTGCGGTGGTAGCAGCAAGCTGGGATGCTTCACCTATCACTCATTAGTATCGCTACATTGCAAGGGCCATCATTTTTGCGGATTTGTGGCTAAAGCGGGATCGGGAATTGGTACATGGAACCCAAAGTTTTCTTAAGGAGGCTGGTGCTGACCTCCGCTTCAAATTACCGACTAAAGTTTACTTTGCAAAATACGGGACCACAGAAATCCTTCGAACTAAACGGGTTTTACTGTAATACTATTTCTGAAGGTCAGTGGAATTCCACTTTCTTTCAAATGCAACAAATCTTCAAATTGAGTTCAGTGGTTGCTCTGTGTGTTGCTGCTTGAGAAACACCCGAGCATTTCTTAAGTTTAAATGCATTCGATTAAAAAAAACTGGGTTGGCCTCCCGGTTAAACATTTCTCTTAAACACTCTTGCTAGCCTTTATAGTCATTCACTTGGCAAAACAGGGGCCATGCTTCCTTTTGTGCTGATGCCTTCGTGTTGGTACGTCCTCGTTTAGGCATAGGAATTTTACCAACTTGCTTTCAGGGGAGAAGGGGGCACGGGCTCGGTGTGCCACTCCCTAGCTATGCCACTGCTCAGAGGGGAATATAGCAGCACCCAGGAAGCCTTCGTTGAAAAGAGTTAACACGGTGCTTATGTGCGCACGGTTTTGTGTGCTCACACAGCCAGCTATGCTTACATGAAAACCACTATGGGTCCCGCCTCAATCGGCGCTCTCTAAAACCGAAACTGCGACTGGGTGCTTTAACAGTCTCCAAATAATTAACCATCATGCACTCGAGCCTGTTGAGTGGGTGATTAGCTACCTACTGCAATAGAAAAAACGATATGAAATTTTTTTTTGTTAGTGCTTCTTTAAAATCAAGTGTGGCACAGCCTTTCAGCTACACTCAAACCTCGATAAAACGAACACGGATATAACGAATTGTCGTTATAACGAAGTCAAGAATAATTTTCTCGTTGATACAACGATACAAATAAACGTTTAAACCAATTTTCGGATATAACGAAGTTATTTTCGTGGCAGATGTGACTTTGTTAATTGAGGTTTGAGTGGACAGACTAGCAATTCTGTTGAGTCTAGATTGATTTCCTCTCAAGTGCCCCTTCCAAAGCAGTGTGCAGCTAATTTGACATTGGTCAACAAGCATGTCACACATGTAAGAAATCCCTAAGGTATGTTTTTCAAAAAAAAGTTTTCACAGGTGTAGTCCAAACGTTAGAATTATGGTTTTGGCTTGTAGGGCTTTGGTAAATTTAAACTTTAGAATGACGAAATTGCTAAAAATGTAAAAAATGAAATTTGTAAAAATCAAAATGTGCCAATATATGCATGTTGCACCAACAGTTCTGACTACAAAATAGTTGGTGCAATTGAAAGCCGACTTGGCAGGAACGTGGTGAGGACAATGCCCTGTGCATCTAACCTCCACGATCACCACATCTATAAAGCTAAAGTGCGTTATCATAAAAAGGTGATAAGGTGATGGCAGGTTTGTTTTCAACACAATTGGCTATATCACAAGAAGTTACCGCTCGTTTTCAATCCTTCTGCTTGAATGCACAGTTCCACCTATCAAGAAATAGCACGCAAAATTTTATGTGAATATATTTATTAGGACAGTTAATACTGTTCGCATAACTGTAAGACGCAAAAAAACATGTTTTAAGAAAAATGGCGATAAAGATTTGAACTGAATGTCTAGGTAATAAAGAAGCATTCAGTATGTCTGAAATTCACCAGGCTCATAGCTTGGGACATCATTTGAAGCAGCACGATCTCCCTTTGAGCAAGCTGAGGCACTTATTGTTTTTCTAGCTCGTTTTGAGTCTCCAGCTGACTCATCCACATGCTCCACAGCGGGTCCACGCTTAGTGTATTGATTCCCTACCTTGCGTTGATGCTTCTTTTTCGTCCTATACTTCACCCTATTTCATGGAGTGCTAAAAGTTGCTCCTTGAAAGGCCATAACTAAGTCTAAGAGCTCAAAATCACATACCAAAAAAGCACGAACAGCCGAGCGAAAACGCGCACCATTTAAACAACAGAGTGCTGCAGCCGTGTAGTGGAAATCTTAAAATAAATCGAAAACATGTCCCACAAGCTCTAGAACATACTTAAAAAATTTAGCGTTATGTAATATGTATACGAAGAGACATTTATGATGAGATGGCAGGTGTTGCAGAATCTGAAACCTTCAGTTTCAGATGAGTCTAGGATGGGGTTGTAAAATGGTCGTAACTTTCGCACAGCTGAACATAACTACATAATTCTTCTTGCTAAATTTTCTTGAATAAACAGGGAGCTTGAAAATTTTAAATACCCCCAAAATTTTTAAATGCATTTTTGAAGGTCACTGGTGACCTACCTTAAAGAGGTGCTGACACGAATATTTTCAGTTGTTTATTTGCGTCAAATGAAAGGTCAAGCCCTCAAAGCCTAGCAAAAGAAGTGCTAAGCACCAGTGAGCCCTGAAAAAGTAATTACAGTGTGTTTTAAAAGCTAGTTTCGGTTCCTACTGTACCCTGACGTCACAACACGGTATGAGCTTCTTGTCACGTGCTCGCACGATATATATTGACGTTTCCACGGTCGCTCTGCACCGTGGCTCCGTTGGTGACGCGCAAGCGGCCATCTTGAAAGTTTTGATACCTAACGTCATCACAACTAGCCAGACAGCTGCGTGATGTCACCAGAATTTGTACTGTAGCCTGACGTCAAGCTAGTGTCGATGTCAGTAGGTGCGCCATGAAAAAATTGACATTAATATCAAAAGAAAATATCTTACGAGCATTTGCTGAGCTTCACACTTGCTCAGAGCTGCCTCTGCATACAGCAGATTTGTACGGCAGAGTAAACTCTCCTTCAAAAGAAGGTGTCAGTACCCCTTTAAGAGCGTTCACAATTGCATAAGCTCCTTTCCAATGTCATGCAGTGTAAAATGCTTCTGTTTGTAGTCACTCTCACATGCAACATGGTTGACCCCTATACACTTAATACGTAAAATGCACTCACCCTCAGGTGGTTGCTTGCCATGCCATCCAAACACGGGCAGCGTAGAGATCTCGTGACTGAGACGACTTGTAGAAGCAGCCTCTCTGGACATCGTCACTGCAAAGCTGTGCGAGCATGGAGAAATCTCCTGGTCGGGCCCACGGGTTTTTGCTTTCACAAGTCCAGGAAACACCTCTTTCATAAATATCTTATAATTGGCATCAGCAGAGTGAGCAGAAACATCCGAGCACTTTGCCGCATCCCCAGAGTTTCCAGCGCCGTCCGAGAGCTTGCGCTTTTTTGTGGCACTGCTGCCACCAGACCGTTCATCGATGTCATTATCCACGGTTGCAGGCCAGTTGCTTGTCTCAGCGCTGCACGGGATTTGAATGGTCAGTGTCTCGCTAAACCTTACTCGACTCTTCAACGCCGCCCTGTTCTGTGGGCCCTTGGCAACTGAGAAATCGACATTCGGCAAGCTCATCGGCTTGAGCTCTTGATGGCCGTGCGCAAGCTTCCGACCTAGCTGCTAGGCTGTGGAAAAATAAATGAGAGGAAAGCAGCATGAATTAGCAAGTTTTTCTCTGCTGGACTGTCCTTTAATAAGCAAGTGGAACAGCTACTGCATGCGGCAAGTTACAATTTTTAACAAACAAAAAAAAAAAAAGAAAAGTTCCGTCCATTAGGTAGGCTTAGTAAAAAAAATTCAAGGTGGAATTATAAATCAAGAAAACATAATATCTGGTTTTTAACGTCCCAAAAGCACGATATGATTATGAGATGCCTGGGGTTCTCTCGTGCACCTAAATCTAATAAATCAAGAAAACATGGCCCCAGGCAAGTGATCATCCTAAAGGAGTACTGGCACAACAATCAGCGAGAAACAAGATTATTCATCGAATTTAAGAAGTCTACATTCACTGACAAAAACTTGACATACGATGCCGAGGTCAGCAAGAAAACCAATTGCGGGAATAAATTATAATTTCAAAAGCTGCAGTTTTTGCTGTTTTTACTGGTGGTACAGGCATCACCAAGCCATGCTACATACAGGTCAGACCATTTATAACGTAACCGCTTACAGTACAGGACCGGCTATAATGCGGTTTTTCCTGAACTCCCGTTGACCCTCCCGAGTCCCACAGAACTCTACGTATACGCATACCGCTTATTGTGCAGACCCCCAGACCGGTTATAATGCGGCTGTCGAGGTTCCTGGAGAAGCGAAGGAGCGAGCTTGCTTTCTTCTTTGTGGTTCGGGAGGAAAAGGAAAAAGGCACCTAATTTCTGTCTGCCTATAGGCGACACGGCGCACTGCCTTATAGGGGTGGGGTAAGGGGGGATAAAAGAAAAGTAGAAAGAAATAGGAAAGGAAGTGATCGGATGTCGACATTCGCGACGAAGAGAGAAGAGGACAGGAAAGATTGGGGAGCCGGTCACAGGAGTTCACGGACGGGACCACGATTCAGCCAGGGGCACGATGCACGTCAGTAACGAGGCGGCGAAGGCCCCGCCGATGAGAGGCGCACGGCATGGTGGTCGAGGCAGCCGTCACAGAGCGTCGACGGCGAGAGGCACGAGCGCGTCCTGAACGGGCGAGCGGGGCATCGCGGGCGACACGCCCGTCTCGCGTGAAATCGCAGATGCACCGGCCGGGGAGAGAGCAGCGACGGCATTACGGAGGAGAGGATGCAGAACGAACGAGAAATGGGAGGAGAAAAAAAGGGGTGGCGGTGGGGCAGCAGCTCGACGCGGGCGCGTGGTGTGAGGAGGAGAGGATGCGATGGAGAAGCTTTGGCCCCGTTTGCTTTGGCAGCTTGTCATGCATGCTCCACTACAAACAGGTGCCTGCGTTCACATCAAGTGCCCATTACCGCTGTTTGTTCTCTCTGTTTTCTGCCAGGAAAATTGTTGCTTCGTCGTAGAGTGCAGATATTCGGCCTGCGACCTCGACTTCCCTGCAAGTAATGCTTTCAGATGCGATCGAACTTTCGCCTTTGCCACCGACAGGCGGACTTACAAGCTTGGAAGACTAGTTGCCGCGGCTGTTCTCCCAACCGCAAACCCAACCTTCGTTTCACGCATGCGGCCGTCAGTGTAGCTCGCGAATGGGATACTTTCAACGGCCGATCTCCGTGTTGTCTTGGGCAAGATTCTCGCGACAGCATGCCTAGCTGCAACACACACACTAGGATTAACGAGCACTAGCTGCCACGTGGGTAGTGGCCGCAGACTATCGAAGTTGTGGTTTGATGCCGAGTCAATGAAACATTTTGCAGTTCTTGCATTTAAAAGGGGTGACTTACGTCTTCAACGAAAACGCGGACGCGTGGGTGCCACACTAGAGTGGTGGTTCATGGTCGCCACCGATTTCGACATTGCGCACACGCAGTATGTGACCGCGGCGACTTCCCGTTATGGCGCATTTTTTTGTATGTATGTTATGTCGACACCACAGGTCCTCCGACGCTAATCATAGAACTTTTTGCTTCCGTCCCAGTCGCATGCCTCGATAATCTGAATCGCGCGGGTACCTGTTCGTCATGTTTTGCACATGTGCAGCCTTTCAAAAATGTTTTGGTTATAGTGCAGATATTCGGAACTCCGGTGACTTACGTTATAAGTGGTCTATGCTGTATATAGGCTAACAAAGAATAATATTAACACGCATAAACTTTGTGTGCAGGGCCCCTGTAACAATTATAGTTTCTATGAAACCTCCACACCAGCAGTTACACAGAATACGGTAAGTCAATCCAGTAGTATTAGCGGTGGTTAAAATCGCAAGGAGTTACCTTTCCGGCGGGACTCCAAGGAAGCCTTGTCCATCTGGAGACAATGAGATGCAAGCGCAGGTCAGATAAGTGCATTGCACCTAGAGCAGTACTCGTGGACTGAAACGCCAAAGTGAGAACGCATGGCGGCCGGTACACCCAGTGCTGCCGATGGAAGCAAGGTGTTGCATTGCGGTATAGTGCGAGGGTGAGAACGCTTTTGAGGCAGGATTACCATTTCCGATCACCAGCTAGTCGGCCTATAGTTCACCATCCTGCAATGTCTCAGCCTGCAAGTGTGCCAATGCGAAAGCAAAGAAAAGTGTGGCAGGCTTGCAGCGCTCCGCTGGAGCTAAGTTGACCTACAGACACGCTCACTGGAAACAGTATTTCTACTCAAAACAACCTCACTTTCGTGCTGTACTACAATGCAACACCTTGCTTGCATGAGTGCCCATGGGCAGCACTGCATCCACTGGCAGCCTTGGGCTCCGACTGTTGCTTTTAAATCCACAGGTACTGCACATACTAGCAGAAGTGGTGTTCAAGCCATGGTGCTTATGAAGGAACCTACCTGGTTGTGCGGGCAACACACTTGTCATGCTGTCGAAGTATCGTTGTCTGTCGAAAAAAAAAAGAAACAGCAGAAGTTAAAGAAAAGCACCTTTCGCACACGTGAATTATGACTGGTGAGTCATGAGGCTAAGTTTCTACAGCGCGACTGGAACGCGGACGGGGAGGAACACGCGCACACACAGCGCGTCACGTCACTCACTCGTCGCTCGAGTAGCAACTTTGAAGTTTGATTATAAGGCCGCTATCGCTGGCGTGCGCGCTATCTCTGCAGCCATCAGCGGGCTGCGTGCTTCGCCCTCAATGCGATCACACTGTGCAGAAAGAGCATTTTTCCCAGGAGCGGCCGTATTCTCTTACACAAACGTTTTGTAGACTTACGCGAGATCGGATACAAAAGAGTTTACTGTCAGCCTCACTTCGTATACCATTACAATTTGTTGCTATCGCATTCATTGCTTCGTCCTTGCGGTGAAACTGAGTTTTTTTCTTTCGCGAGGGGTTAGGGTCTGCGCCTCTGTATTGGATGACGATGCCCACACTGCAGATGACCAACGCGGCCTCCATTTCTGGCTCCAATTTGCGCAACTGAGAATATTTTAAGCTGGTCGGGCATTTTGGCGCAGCATGGCGCAATTTTAACCAATTTCACGGTATTGGCGCAGCTGTTGCATCCCTGTGTTAAGGAAAAGCACCCTTCGCACATGTAAATTATGACTTGGAGGTGATGGCATAGCGCAAGGGTTCGTTAAAAATGCCAGTGGAATTTTAGGACGCACTTGCAAGAGTGTGTTGCTGCGCAGACAAGAGCACGAGCAGCAGTTGGTAGCCGGAAACGTTCATAATGCAATATCTTTTGCAACTGAAGAAGTAGCACATGTGTTCAGGATGCATCACAATAAGGCTCTGATCATTGAGATTACGTGAATTATATATATATATATATATATATATATATATATATATATATATATATATAATATTGTAGCGAAGCGTTGGAAGTCTGTAATGGGTCGCCCTCTCGAGCGCTTTTTTGTGGGTCGTCCCCTTCGGCTCTTCTCTGACAGCACGCTCCTCGCGCTCAGAGTCCGCGCTCTGTCTTGACTGTCGCCGTTGTGCTTCGTCGACTAGTGCCGTCAATAAACGCCTTTATAATATATATATATATATATATATATATATATATATATATATATATATTGTCACGTGGTCGTGACGTCGACGAAGACAGCAGTCAGCACGTCCGAGATGAAACTGTTTATTTGGCCGAACTTGTGGCCGGGAAACTAAAACACAAACTACAGCAATACACTGATAGCGGCGAACAGAGCGTCGACCGTCGATCAACTGACAAGCAGTCAAGCGCGTCGGCTTTTATACAGGCGCTATCGAACTTTCCAGCGATATCGCTGTTGGCGGCGTTATCTCTCGACAAAGCTGGAACATTCTCGTGCGGCGCGCAATGCCCCCCTCTGAAAAAGCATCGTCCCGATGCTTAAAAACAGAACATGAACACATGCAATACTAAAGAAAACTAATAAAGAAAGCAAACATTAGAGTCCTCAGGTGCGCTAACGAGCATAGTACGGTTTAAGGCGCACCACATGCACGACCTAGGGTCGAGCTCGGCGCCTCTGAGAGTTCGTGATGCCGTCGGGGACAACCTCGTAGTCGAGTGCGCCGAGACGTCGAAGTACCCTGTACGGTCCGAAGTATCGTCGAAGAAGCTTCCCGCTCAGTCCGCGTCGTCGTATTGGCGTCCAGACCCAGACACGGTCGCCGGGCTGGTACTCGACGAAGCGTCGTTGAAGATTGTAGCGACGGCTGTCGGTGTGCTGCTGGATCTTGATGCGCAGGCGGGCCAGCTGTCGAGCTTCTTCGGCACGTTGTAAGTAAGCGGCGGCGTCGACATTTTCTTCGTCGGTGACGTTGGGTAGCATGGCGTAGAGCGTCGTCGCCGAGCTCCTGCCGTAGACCAACTTGTACGGCGTCATCTGCGTCGTTTCTTGGACGGCCGTGTTGTAAGCGAAGGTCACGTACGGAAGGACGGCGTCCCACGTCTTGTGCTCAACGTCGACGTACATGGCGAGTATGTCGGCGATGGTCTTTAGACGCTCGGTGAGGCCATTGGTCTGCGGGTGGTAGGCGGTGGTGCGGCGGTGGGTCGTCTCGCTGTACTTCAAGATCGCCTGAGTTAGGCCCGCAGTAAAGGCGGTACCTCTGTCTGTGATAAGGAACTCTGGGGCGCCATGACGCAAGACGATGTTCTCCACGAAGAAGTTGCCTACCTCGGCGGCACTGCCTTTGGGCAAGGCCTTTGTCTCGGCGTAGCGGGTGAGGTAGTCAGTCGCTACGACGATCCACTTGTTGCCGGAAGTCGACGTCGGGAACGGCCCCAGTAGGTCCATCCCGATTTGCTGGAACGGCCGGTGCGGTGGTTCGATTGGCTGCAGAAGTCCCGCTGGCTTAGTCGGCGGTGTCTTCCGTCGCTGGCAATCTCGGCAAGTCTTGACGTAGTGCGTGACGTCGGCAGCAAGGCGTGGTCAGTAGTATTTTTCCTGTATTCTGGCGAGCGTGCGGGAAACACCGAGGTGTCCAGCCGTTGGGTCGTCGTGTAGGGCCTGGAGGACTTCTGGTCGCAATGATGAGGGCACGACAAGAAGGTAGTCCGTTCGCAGTGGCGAGAAGTTTTTTTCAGGAGAACGCGTTCCGTAAGAAAAACGATGGAAGTCCTCGCTTGAATACCTTCGTAACAACGGCGGTCTCGCCCTCCAGGTACTCCATAAGGCCCCCCAGTTCTGCGTCGGCTCGTTGCCTTTCGGCGAAGTAGTCGGCACTTATAGTTCCGAGGAAGCAGTCATCGTCGTCGTCTTGCGGCGGCGCGTCGACGGGGGCACGAGAGAGGCAGTCGGCGTCGGTGTTTTCGTCCGGACTTGTACACGACGGTAATGTCGAATTCTTGAAGCCTCAGACTCCATCGTGCGAGAGGACCTGAAGGGTCCTTCAAATTAGCTAGCCAACATAAGGCGTGATGGTCACTGACAACTTTGAAGGGCCTGCCATAGAGGTAGGGGCGAAACTTTGATGTAGCCCAGATGATGGCAAGGCATTCTCTTTCTGTTGTGGAATAGTTGGCTTCTGCCTTGGATAGTGACCGGCTAGCATAACTGATTACCCTTTCAAGCCCGTCAGTCTTTTGCACAAGGACGGCACCGAGTCCTACGCTGCTTGCGTCGGTGTGTATTTCCGTGTCGGCGCAATCGTCGAAATGCGCAAGTATGGGTGGCGTCTGCAGGCGTCGTTTAAGTTCCTCAAATGCTTGCACTTGCTCCGTTTGCCACCTGAATTCCACGTTAGTCTTTGTAAGAAGCGTCAGTGGTTCGGCGATGCGTGAAAAGTTTTTGACGAAGTGTCTGTAATAGGCGCATAGCCGAGAAATCGGCGCACGGCCTTCTTGTTGGTGGGAGGCGCGAAGTCGGCGATGGCAGCTGTTTTCCGCGGGTCTAGGCACACTCCAGACTTGCTGATCACATGACCCAGAAACAAGAGCTCGTTGTACGCGAATCGGCACTTTTCTGGCGTCAGGGTCAGTCCAGAGGCCTTGATTGCTTGAAGTACTGCCTCAAGCCGCCGGAGATGCTCGTCGAAGGTCGATGAAAACACGACGATGTCGTCCAAATACAGAAGGCACGTCTGCCACTTCAATCCGGCCAGCACAGTGTCCATGACGCGCTGGAACGTCGCAGGTGCCGAACAAAGACCGAAAGCATGACGAACTCAAAGAGGCCGTCGGGTGTTATAAAAGCGGTCTTTTCTCGGTCTCTTTCGTCTACTTCGATCTGCCAATAGCCGGTCTTGAGGTCCATCGACGAAAAGTACGTCGCGTTGTGTAGTCGATCCAGGGTGTCGTCTATCCGTGGGAGGGGGTACACGTTCTTCTTCGTGATTTTGTTCAGGCGCCGATAATCGACGCAGAAGCGCAGTGTCCCGTCCTTCTTCGCTAACACCACGGGTGACGCCCACGGACTCTTGGACGGCTGGATGATGCTGTCGCGTAGCATCTCGTCGACATGTTTCTTTATCGCGTCGCGCTCTCGAGTCGAATCTCTGTAGGGGCTCTGACGGAGGGGCCTCGCACCTTCCTCCGTTATAATTCGGTGTTTCGCCACCGGACGCAGTCCTTGTATTGCAGGAGCAGGGTTTTCAGCTGGTCTTGCTTGACGTTCGGAAGGCTCCGGTTGACGTCGAAATCTGGTTCGGGACCTCGATTCGTTGAAGCAGGTTCGGCAGCATCGAAGAGGGCGAAAGCATTGCTGGCGGCCACACATTCGTCGATATAGGCGACCGTCGTACCAATGTTGAGGTGCCTATATTCGTGGCTGAAATTCGTGAGCACTACCTTTGCTTTACCGTCACGCAGTTCGGCTATACCTCTTGCGACGCAAATTTGACAGTTCAAGAGTAGTTGCTGATCGCCCTCGATGACGCCTTCAAGGTTCGCAGGTTTTTCGGTGCCGACAGAAATAATGACGCTGGAGCGCGGCGGAACGGTCACCTGCTCTTCTATCACGTTCAATGCATGGTTCCCTGGTGTCGCGTGGGGCGGGAGCGCTTTGTCTGAGGTTAGCGTTATCGACTCAGACCTCAGGTCGATGACGGCGCCGTGGTCACTTAGGAAGTCCATTCCAAGTATCACATCCCTAGAGCAATTTTGTAGGATTACAAAGCTCGCAGGATAAGTCCGGTTATTGATGGTGACTCTCGCCGTGCAGACACCAATCGGCGTTATCAGGTGACCTCCAGCTGTCCGGATTTCGGGTCCACTCCAAGCGCGTTCTTTACTTTCTTCAGCTTGGTGGCGAACGGTCCACTGAAGACAGAATAGTCGGCTCCGGTGTCGACGAGAGCTGTGACGCTGTGGCCGTCGATAAGAACGTCGAGGTCGCTAGTTCGTCGTCTCGCGTTGCAGTTAGGTCGTGGCGTGGGGTCACGGCTACGTCGGTGTGTTCCGCTAGGTCGTGGCGTGGGGTCACGGCTACGTCGGTGTGTTCCGCTGCTTCCATTTTGCGTCGTCGGGTCTTCTTCAGTCCGCGAGATTTCGTCGTCAGGGGTCTGTCTGGTTCGCGTCGTGTTCTGAAAGTTTCGTCGCGGCGTCGTCGTCGGCGGCGGAGGATCTTCGGTAGTTCGTCGTACAGCAACCGCACCTCCATCGGTTGCTGCCCTTAGTTTTCCGGGTACGGGCTAGGCGACCGGCCCCGGTTTGGGCCAGTGTACGGCCGGCGGTGCGGTGACATGTAGCGGCCGGGCGACGGCGAGCGGGAAGGTCGTCGTTCTTGCCACTTTGTTCCGGTGAGGTAGTCGTCGATGTCGCGCGGCCGTTCGCCTGGCTGCGGGCGCGGCGCGTTGATGGCGAATCCGCGTAGTCCCATCTGTCGGTACTGGCAGCGGCGGTACGTGTGGCCGGCCTCTCCGCAGTGGTAGCATAGCGGGCGGTTGTCTGGGGCACGCCAGACATCGGTGTTCCTCGGGGTGTTGCGCTGGCCGACAGGTGGTCGGTAGGGCGTCGGTGGCGGCGGCGGCGTCTGGCGACGGTACTGCGGCGGTGTGGCGTCTTGGCAGGGGCGTGGAGGAGGAGCATGACGGCGGGCTGCAGCAGCATAGCTAATAGCTTGCGGCTGCGGCTCTGCTATCTGAGGCGCGCCGAGTGAATGCTGGATCTCCTGGCGCACGACGTCGGCGATGGACTCTACTTGAGATTGCGACGAAGGTAGAATTTTTCGCAACTCCTCTTGCACGATTGCTCGAATCGTCTCACGCAGGTCGGCGGGTCCTAGGGCTTGAACGTCGGCGTAGCTTGTAGCCGAGAAGCTGCGGTTGTATTGCCGCGTTCGCATCTCAAGTGTTTTCTCGATCGAGGAAGCCTCCGATGCAAATTCAGCGACCGTCTTCGGCGGGTTCCTTATCAATCCAGCGAAGAGTTCCTGTTTGACACCCCGCATGAG
Source organism: Rhipicephalus sanguineus (assembly GCF_013339695.2). Classification (NCBI taxonomy): domain Eukaryota; kingdom Metazoa; phylum Arthropoda; class Arachnida; order Ixodida; family Ixodidae; genus Rhipicephalus; species Rhipicephalus sanguineus. The sequence continues at coordinate 23,090,944 of NC_051182.1, forward strand.
GAACCTCACTTTCTTCTCTTCGGGCATACTTGGGTCGGCGTGTCGAAACAGGCGATTCATCTCTTCCGTGTAGATGGCAATGTTTTCATTGGGCAGCTGCACACGGGTCTCCAGCATAGCCGCGGCCCGTTCCTTACGGACCACGCTCGTGAACGTGCTTAGGAACGTCGTCCGAAAGAGATCCCATGTTTGTAGGGCGGATTCTCGGTTCTCGAACCACGTCCTCGCGGCGTCTTCTAGGTAGAAGTACACGTGGCGCAGCTTGTCCTCGCAGTTGCAGTTATTAAATGTTGAGACCCTTTCGAAGGTCTCGAGCCAGGTCTCGGGGTCTTCACATGGCGAACCACGGAACGTCGGCGGCTCCCTGGGTGGCTGCATCACGACCGTTGTAGGTGACAGGGGGCCTGTCATCGTCTCGGCGGTCGATGTGACGGTCTTCGGCTGCCTGGCGTTTTCGGGAAGGAGTCCGTACTCTGGTTGTAGTCCCTTCTGCCGGCGGCTGGTTCGAGGATCCGGGTTGTCCTTAGAGTCGTCTTCTTCGCGGCTTGGGCTTGGGTCAGCGCTCCGCGGTGGCGTCCGGATCATGAAGCAGCACCTCCACCAGTTGTCACGTGGTCGTGACGTCGACGAAGACAGCAGTCAGCACGTCCAAGATGAAACTTTATTTGGCCGAACTTGTGGCCGGGAAACTGAAAGACAAACTACAGCAATACACTGATAGCGGCGAACAGAGCGTCGTCCGTCGATCAACTGACAAGCAGTCAAGCGCGTCGGCTTTTATACAGGCGCTATCGTACTTTCCAGCGATATCGCTGGTGGCGGCGTTATCTCTCGACAAAACTGGAACATTCTCGTGCGGCGCGCAATCTTAACAGATTGTTCCAAAACAATCGCGAAGCTTCCTACACATCACGGCGAGGCCTGCGCAGCCCGTTGCCCACAGTCTTTGTGGGTGAAGCTTCAACTCATGAAATATAAGACTCGCGGCAATATATAGATATAAGTAGATAAAAAATCAGGTTAATATAACAAAAGGAAATTGTGCAACACGGAATCCACTGCAATGTGTGTGGCCATTCCGAACTGCTAATTCGCAGTAGCTTGACTTGATTGCCATAATTTTATGATTCGCTTTAAAACAACTTTTCGCCATTATGAATGAAGGATGACATCCAGGGTTTGTGGAATCCCGTCTGGTTTGGAGGAGGCATTGTAGATAAGGAATAAACGCCGACCACAATAAAAGCACATTAAAAACAAACGAGACGTTTCGGCTCCCACACGGGAGCCTTATTCATAAAGAAGTATAAGCCAGTAGGTATAACTTTGCGCAAGAAATTGACACGGGCACAAGAGAGGCGATCTAACACACAGGGCGCAATTATGACTTGGGGAGTGATGACTTGCTCTACATCGTCTCTCTTGTGTCCGTGTCAATTTACGTTATACCCACTAATGGCAAACGAACAGGCCCAAATAGTAACCTTGGTGAAGTATAAGTCAGTTATGTTTCAATAGGTGCTGCAAGCATCCCTGCAAGGATGCTTGGGGCACCTACTGAAACATAACTGACTTTACACTTCTTCGTGAACAAGGCTCCCGTGCAGGAGCCGAAACGTACGTATATTGTTTTTAAAGTGTTTTCATTGTGGTCGGCGTTTATTCTTTTTCTACTATGAATGAAGGAAGGCAAATCTTGAGGGCTCGTTTCTTTGTTTGACACAACCTTAATGAAAGCCAGCAGACAGTGAAGCCAAGGAAGGTATAGGGGACGTCATTTGTAGGGTTTTATGTGTATTGCAATAATTCTGATACAGCTGCGAAGAAAGTGGACGAAAAGACAACTTGGCGCCGGCAGGGACCGAACCTGCAACATTCGAATTACGTGCCTCATGCTCTACCAACTGAAGTACGGAGGCAGTCGTCCCACAGTCCACTTATTTATGTGCACGCAAACCCTGGGAGTGTTAGTCAGCGCCGCTCTTAGCAATACCTTCCTTGGCTTCATGATCTGCTGGTTTTCATTAAGGTTCCCCATTAAAAGAAATGCGCAATTTTCAATGTACGTCAATCTGTCGCTGCCCATGCACTGCACGGCAAGTAAAGACAGCTTTAAGCAGTTAAACAGACACTAAAAAAAGTTTTTTTCTCAGAATAGTAAATTACTATTTCACAATTCCAACGTTACCACGCTTGCCGCGAGAAAGCGTGCGAAAAGAAAATGCGGGCGGCGGCGCCACTTTGTAATTCCCACACCAAACGCCGTGACGTCCTAGATTTTGACAGCGTCTACTAGGTTGCACGTAGTTCCCAACTGTTTAAAATAAAACACGTTTCAGTAAATTTCGTTGAGCCAATTTCGCAAAAATGCGACAAAATAGGCTTTGAAATCAGTGAAGTCACGCACAGAGATTTCGACGCGAAATTCAAAAATGGAACTTTAACTTAAATTTTATCCCATCAAAGTGTTAACCATGAATGAATGAATGAATAAACTTTATTAAAAGTCCGGCAGTTTCCTTTGGGCGAGGCGGCGGAAGAGGGGATTAACCCCTGTCCCGTCCCACCCTCCGTCAATGATGGCGACAGGTGACCATAACAAAAAGTTTTATTAAAGAAATTGAGCACTATTGAATGTCAAGGTATCTCTGGCTAACACGTAAAACGCAGTAAGGGTGCAGCAAAAGCAAGAATTATTTCAAAAAGAAAATGACAATACATACAATGCATAACTTTGTGGCGACTCTGGCCCCGGCTTCATTCTTCGGACGTTCCGAGCTGAGAGGCGTGACGATTCCCCTACGAAAAAGTAAAACCGCAAGTTTAACATGCTGTGCTGCAAAGAATGACAAAACACCTAACATGGTGAAATTCAAGCACTACTTTTTCCTTTCTAAAGTTCCGAGAGGCCAATTTCCTCTTAATTTGTTATGCAAACCACACCTGAAGTATAATAATGGTTGACCAGAGGTGCAGCAAAATCTTCATTTTGGCGCTCTTTGGAGCAGCAGCAAATTCCATACTGGAGCACCCTGGAGCAGCTACTTTCACATTGTGCAGCACATTGGAAGAGCAAGTTGCATTTACATTTAGACACCCGAATAATTATTATGGGGCTCTTATGAAGAGCCAGATAAGCATCTGGAGTTGTTGCAAATCTCATGGAAAAAGTTCTCTCCAGAGCACTCGTTATTTCACACGATTATGAAAAAAGTAGGGTGGCATGAAGTTGGATGTTGTGAAATAACCTCTCCAGATCTTTCTTCGACTCAGCCAATTAAGCAGAACACTGGATCAATAAAATTGTATACTATGGAATAACATTCTAAACAGAATTATGCAGTCATGAGAAACGCCACGGCGTACAACAGTGCCTCAATGCTCGAAGGCGAAAGCCAGCTCCTTTTTCTGAGTCGATTGTATTGATCCTTCTGATTTATTATTCAATATTTGCTTAATTGCATGCAGTGTGGCTCTTGAAACGAGCGACCAGCACCACTTCTGGAACATGACGTCAGCCAATGAATTGCCGCCACTGATTGGCTTAGAAGTCACCAGCCTCTGCTGAGAATGTTGAGCCGATTTGCACAACAGAAGTGCTTAAAGTCTGGCTCCATCAAAGTGGTCTCTAGTCATTAGAGCAAAGATGGAAATGGAAATAAAGCAGAAGAGAGAAAAAGACTGGTGCTAGATTGTTTCAAGCATCGCTAAATACAAACGGGCAAACTAAATTTTGAAGGCGTTTTTTTTCTTTTGCTTAGTTAATGGCGTGGACTTAAAACAGGCAATCCTCAATCTCCGCCATGGTGCTCGGCGGTATCTGACGTAAACGAGCTCAAAGTAAAACAAAGCCTTGGCGGTTGCAACCTATGCAGTATTATCGGCAAAACCACTATTTTATACTAACCATGACATCAAGGACAAAGGTAGCTATTCTGAAGGTCAGGTGTGACAGAGACTTGCGCAGAACGATTCAAGTGCGAGGACACACGTGCAGCGGCCCCAAATGTTTTCTGAAGGTGTCATCGCAGGTAATCGAAGCACCAAACTCAGTAGCGCAAGACACATCGGACAGGAAGCCCTCCACACAAGCAACGCCGACCAAATAGTGCGCACTTTTTTGCGAGGACTTGTATCATCAGTCCATGGCGCGCATGGCAGCCTGTACATTTTGCAAGCACACAATCCTACATTCTAGCAAGGGAGGTCTCACTCGCCTCGTCACTATTGGTGGGGTGCCTGAGAACCCCAGAGACCTCCCCGACATTAAGCACCACACAGGAGAAGCCGAGTCGGCACCGTGTATGGCGTAGTGTCTTGATCTACATGCACGTGCGAGCAACGTATCTATGAACGTTGCATCTGTTGCCTGCATGGCTGTATGCAGTCTAGCACCTATAAACATTGTGCAGGAGTGCTGTGTCGTCTGTAGAATGATCCTTGATCCGTGGCTGTGACTTTGGTGCCCTCAAGCTCAAGCTGCACTTGCAGGGGTGCAACAGCCGAATCAGGATTTCAGGCAATTTTTGGAGCCGCAATACGTTACTTTTGGAGCACGAAAATCTAGATTTGTAGCAGGTTACGGGAAAAAAATGCTCCTGTTTTTTTTTTAGCCCAAGATCCCTAATTTAGAGCAGTACAATAAATAAGGCGAACTTTTAGCAAAAAAAAATATATGTACAAACTATTTAAGATCAGCTAACTCTTGCGCAGTGCAAGAGTGCACGTGAGCACTGATATTTCAATAAAAGCAGTCTGTTGAACCATCCCACGCTGCAAACAATGTCTAAGTTCACATTAGCATTTGCAGAGCCTGTCAAACCATTTGACAGGCGCTGCATATGCTATTCTGAATCTGCCAACCTGGCGACCTCGAAATTTGGGAGAAAACTGGCGTACATTTTTATTCATTGTTTCTCAGGGCCGCAGAAACTACACCGCTCGGAATGATTGCCAGTAATTTTTTAGACGTCAGCAATCATACTAGTATTCATCATTACATGCCGCCCGCAGGGGCGTCTGCGCAAGCAGGCGTTTGGTGTGTAGCGACACCACGGACCCGAGCTAACGGGGGGGTTTCGACCCCCTCCCACGCCTAGCCGTGCGTGGCTTTGCCGTGTCCGGGGAAAAGGGGATCCTGGGGGTTGAGCCGACGCCGGGTGATTGGACCTTTAAGGCCCCCCGGCAGAGGCAACACACCCCTTTGGCCCCGGCTTCACGTAGACGGCACCCCTGGGCTGACCCACCCAGGGGAAATCGGCAGTCGCCTTTTCCTGTCTCTCTCTCTCCCCTCATCTTCGTCTTTCCCTCCCGCATTAAATCGTTCCTGTCTACTTCTCTTTTCTGTTTACTTCCTCCTCTTCCTGGCGGCAAGGGTTAACCTTGTGTGGCTATCCTACCTAGGATAAACCATATTTGGTTATAGTAGCGGCGTACTGCTGGCGTAGTGCAGACTTTTCACATGTTCTGCCACGTCCCCTTGTTGGGCTCCGTGGTGGGTGGTAGGCGCCGTTGCCGAACAACTCGCTTCTCATGGGACCTCCGAACCTTTCTCTAACCGATCGTGCCCCGAAAAGGGTACGCACCGACGTAGCCTCTCTCTTTTTGCCTAAAAACAAAGAAACGTTCCCGAAATACCATGTCCTCCACTGTGAACAATCTGCTATGAAAGCAAGAGCAATTTCACCTTTCCTTGTGGCTAAGTGCCTGAAAGAGACCATCGGAACAGGTTATAAGGCTACAAAGATGGCAAGTGGGGATTTGCTCCTTGAGCTAAAGGACCTGGAACAATACGACAAACTTTCACACCTTGTAGCGTTTGGCAACATTCCCGTCTCGGTGAGTCCACACCGTACCATGAATACAGTGAAGGGCGTAGTATCCGACGAAGATTTGATGGCATTGAATGAAGAAGAACTCCTTGATGGATGGAAGGACCAAGGTGTAACGAACGTGCAGCGCATCCTAATCAGACGCAACAACACAGAAATTGCAACGAAGCATTTAATACTCACTTTCAGTTCCACCACACTACCCGAGAATCTTGAAACTGGCTATGTGAAACTTAATGTCCGACCGTATATCCCGAACCCGAGACGTTGCTTTAAGTGCCAGAGATTTGGTCATGGTTCTCAGAGCTGCCGAGGACAGCTTACTTGCGCTAAGTGTGGCACCACCGGCCACAGTACAGACGATTGCAGAAATGATGAGATCCACTGTGCAAATTGCGATGGCAGTCACCCCGCATATTCCAGAGCTTGCCCGGCCTGGAAGAGGGAAAAAGAAATAATCACTGTAAAGGTAAAAGAAAACATAACATTCCGCGAAGCAAGACAGAGGGTCTCATTATTATTTCCACAGAGAACATCCTTCGCCGAAGTGGTGCAACGAGGGCCAGCACCACAACGGCCCCTGGCGGTAGCCCGGACCACGCGTAGCGTGCCCAGGCTAACGCCACTTGCCCCTACGGTGGGAGCAGCCAGTGCTGCCCTGCCCACTCCCAATCAGTCCACACCAGTGGCCTCGGCAGGCTCTGGCAGCAGCCGGGGCAACGAAGAGGCCAAGGGGGTCCCATCGACCTCCGGCTTGGTGGGGGCCAAGGCTTCGTCAACCGTGGCGAAGCCTACACTAAGCAAACACCGCTCGGTAGAGCGACTGTCTGTCGCCCCTCCAGAGGCGATGGACATTACTGGTCCACCGGCGCAGGCAGCGCCGAAGGAGCGGCGAGCATCGCTCGACCGCTCCAAAAAAGACAAAACCCCTATCACAGGGCCTGACAAAGGCTCTGTAAAATAATTGACTCTTTCTTTGCGACACACAGCACACGTACACTACCAACATGGACACAATATTACAATGGAACGTCAGAGGGCTCTTACACAACCTCGACGATGTACAAGTACTCCTTAGCAAATTGTGTCCAAAGGTGCTGTGTGTACAGGAGACACACTTAAATCCGAAACACACAAATTTCCTACGTCAGTATGTTGTTTTTCGGAAAGACCGCCAGGATGGTGTCTCATCATCTGGCGGTGTAGCAATCATAATAGACCGAAACGTAGCATGCCAGCACTTTCCACTTCGAACGGCATTGGAGGCAGTAGCCGTTCGAGCTATACTCGCTAATAAACTCATTACTATCTGCTCTTTATATATACCCCCACACTACCAGCTACACAGACATGAATTCCAATCATTTATAGATGAGTTGCCCGAGCCTTACCTCCTCCTTGGAGACTTTAATGCCCACAGCAGCCTGTGGGGCGACTCCCGCACCGATGCGCGAGGCCGCCTCATTGAGAATTTCTTGTACTCCACAGGCGCATGTTTACTCAATAAGAAAGAGTCCACGTTTTTTAGCCTCGCGAGCAAAACCTATTCAGCCATCGATCTAAGCATCACCTCCCCATCCATTTTACTTGATTTTAACTGGGAAGTGGTTAAAAACCCCTATGGGAGTGACCACTTCCCAATAATTCTCAAAACACACAAGCAAAATGAAGCTCCACCCCAGGCTCCTCGGTGGAAGCTTGACAGAGCCAATTGGGAGGACTTCCACAAACTTACTAAGATCTCGTGGACGGACATTTCTTCTTTTAGTATTGACGCTGCTGTTGAGTATTTTACCGCTTTTATAATTAACGCTGCTCTTAAATGTATACCAGAAATAACTGAGGGAACAAGCAAGCGTCGTGTTCCCTGGTGGAACGACGAGTGCCGCAAGGCCCGGAGGCAACAGAATAAAGCGTGGGGGCTTTTGCGCGATTCTCCCACAGTAGAAAATCTTATCAATTTTAAACAGATGAAATCGCAAGGCCGCAGAACGCGCCGGCAGGCTAGACGGGAGAGCTGGCAGAAGTTCATATCGGGCATAAACTCCTATAGAGATGAGGCCAAGGTATGGAATGGCGTAAAGAAAGTACGAGGTCTACAAGCTTATTCGGTACCCTTAGTGAACACCCAGGGGGAAAGCATGGAAGACCAAGCTGACTCCCTGGGAGCACACTTCGAATTCATATCGAGTTCTACACATTACTCTGAAACCTTCCAAAGATACAAAACAAGGTTGGAACGAGAGAGGCTGGAAAGAAAATCTACACAAAATGAGGCATACAATGCACCGTTCCGCCTAGCGGAGCTACAGGCAGCACTGAACCTTTGCAACAAGTCTGCCCCAGGCTCTGATCGTATTGTATACGATATGTTAAAACACTTCTCCCACGAAACACAAAAAACACTCCTTTCCCTCTACAATACTATATGGTTTTCCGGCGAGATCCCTACCTCCTGGAAAGAAGCTATTGTGATACCTATTCTGAAAGAGGGAAAGGATCCATCCTCGGTGACTAGTTACAGACCCATCGCGCTGACAAGTTGCCTGTGTAAAGTCTTCGAAAAAATGATAAACTGCCGGTTAATACATTTCCTCGAAACATACAAATTACTTGACCCATACCAGTGTGGTTTCCGAGAAGGTCGATCCACAACCGACCACTTAATACGCATTGAGGCTGAAATTCGTGAAGCATTTGCTCATAAGCAGTTTTTTCTCTCAGTATTCCTCGACATGGAGAAGGCCTACGATACGACTTGGCGCTTTGGAATACTCAGAGATCTCTCACATCTAGGTGTGCGAGGCAGAATGCTGACTATAATAGAAAACTACTTGTCCGATCGCACTTTCCGTGTCCGAGTGGGAAATGTTTTATCACGAACATTTGTTCAGGAAACAGGAGTGCCGCAGGGTGGTGTCCTCAGTTGTACACTTTTCCTGATAAAAATGAATTCCCTGCGTGTGTGTATCCCGCGTACCATGTTTTACTGCGTCTACGTGGATGATGTACAGATAGGTTTTAAGTCCTGTAATCTTCCCATGTGTGAGCGGCAGGTTCAACTTGGCTTGAACAAGGTGGCCAAATGGGCAGACGAGAACGGGTTCAATATAAATCCACGAAAAAGTACATGCGTCCTGTTCTCTAGAAAGAGAGGTCTGCGCCCTGATCCGGACATTAACCTGTATGGTCAGCGGCTACCTGTCCAAATGGAACACAAATTCCTAGGGGTAATATTAGACGCCAAACTGACATTCGTGCCACACATTAAATACATTAAGGAGAAGTGCATGAAAACGATGAATGTTTTATAGGTGTTGTCGCGCACTACATGGGGTAGTGACAAAAAGTGTCTTATAAATTTATACAAGAGCCTCATACGCACACGGCTAGATTATGGGGCCATGGTGTATCAGTCAGCGACACCAACCACTTTAAAAATGCTTGACCCTGTCCACCATCTAGGCATTCGCCTATCTACGGGTGCTTTTAGGACGAGCCCCGTAGAAAGCCTATACGTAGAATCAAACGAGTGGTCGCTTCATTTGCAGAGAGCCTACATTTCGTTCGCATATTTCTTGAAAGTCAATGCTAACAGTGAACATCCCGCATATTGTGTTATAAATGATCTGTCTAGTTCTCGTCTCTTTCGTAGCCGTCCTGCATTGAGAGAGCCCTACTCACTGCGCGTACGATGTCTTGCCGAGGAAGTGGGAGTCCCACTCCTTGAGCACCACGTGATGGCTCCCGCTGTACAGCTGCCACCATGGCAGTGGCAGATTATTGACTGCGATGTATCTTTTATGGAAGTCACGAAGCATGCACCAGTGACACACATCCGCATGTACTTCATCGAACTACAACAGAAATATCCTTACCCTGCATTTTTTACTGACGCTTCAAAATCTGACGAAGGTGTGTCGTACGCCGCAGTCGGTCCATCCTTCTCAGATGCAGGTGTTCTCCACCCCAACACGAGCATTTTCACAGCGGAGGCCTATGCGATACTTGCTGCTGTTAAACACATTAAAGAATCCAAATTACACCACGCAGTTATATACACGGATTCCTTGAGTGTTGTGAAAGCTTTGAGGACTCTCAAAACACACAAAAATCCTGTCGTCGTCACGCTCTACTCACTACTATGCGCAACCTACGCAGTTAAACAGCATGTGGTGGTGTGCTGGGTGCCAGGGCACCGCGAGATTGAAGGTAATGTGTTAGCGGACGAACTGGCTGCATCCGCCCTTCGAAACAACAGCGATTCATCCATAGCTGTTCCTGTAATGGACCTGAAACCCCTGCTGAGGAAAACACTCAGGGCTTACTGGCAGCGGTTATGGGACGGTGACATACACAATAAATTACATGTAATAAAACCGTGTCTTGGAAATTGGCCACCAGTATCGAAGTCACGCCGCACAGAAGTCACACTTAGCAGATTAAGGATAGGACACACACACAGCACACATTCATACCTTTTGTCCCGTAATGATCCACCCGTGTGTGAGAGGTGCGGTGAACCACTTACCGTGCTTCATATTCTGATGCAATGCAAAGAATTAGACGCTATAAGAAGGAAACACTTTCCACTGCCCTACCGGCAACAAGTACCACTCCACCCGTCCATGTTCATAGGTCGGGAGCCGCTGTTTAAACATCAGTCATTGTTTTCGTTTTTAAAAGATGTGGATAACTTTTACGTCATTTACCCAGGTATACGTAGCATGGCCTCCTAACAGAGGCTGCTGCTGCGGTAGCTACACTTAACAAAAGCACCTTCCTCGCATCCCTTGGACTCAAGGGCATTGACGAGGCATTCGTGCTTATGCCATATACCCGTAATCTTATTATTACGACTACTCGCCATTCATTTTCATAACACACATTTCGCATCACTCTCATGGTTTTAATTCTTATACGTTTTACCCGCGTTTTGCGCGAGGAATTTTAAGGCCCATTTACAGCCACTTACCATAATCATTGTCCACATTCTTTACCATGTCCTGGCGCTCTTTGGCCAACAAATGGCCCTTGCGCCAATAAACACCATATATCATCATCATCATCATCATCATTACATGCCGTGTGCATGGATCAGTAATTAAGGGACAAAATGTGCTCTGTACCGTGACAGCGAGTACTAGTAGCCCCTGATAAATCACAGTACACTTTTCCGCAGAGCAAAGTTGTACTGCGGCAAAAGTGGCTTAAAGAGCATTCTGCACGAGATAGAACAAGGCCAGGAAATTTTAGAACTGCTGCCTTTTTTCTTCTCTCTCGCGGTGAGGGTATAGTGAACTAGTAGTTAGGATTAGGGTCTGCGCATCTGGATTAGATTGGGTGATGCGCAAACTGCAGGTGATGAACGCATTCTCCATTTCTTGCTAAGTTTAGCAGTACTCGGAAAATTTTGAGGCTGGTCGGATATTTCGGCGCAGCGTGGCGCAATATCAACAAGTTTCATGGTTTTGGCTCAGCTTGGCGCAAAATTGAGGAACTGTATCAAATTGGCGCAGCTGTCGCACCCCGGCACTTGTCTTGAAACGCTGGTGATGCTATTGCCGGTGATAGACACCGTCAAACTTGACACTCTGGCACAGTGGTGCAATATATCGATTTTATGAGCATGCCGCAGCAAATCTAATTTGGCGCACTTTGACGCAGTTGACGCAGGAGTGAAATCACTGCTCGTAGAACGGAATCTTCACAAGGGAGGCAAAATCAGGCAGGCAAAACAGTACTCACGAATTCAAATAGAACATCAGTTTTTTTAGTATAACTACTTGTATGTGCTATTGCTCAAAATAGCCACATCATGTCGCAAAGAATCTGGTCTCTAAAGATAATGTTGGCTCTGGTCTATGCTTTCGAGTCGAAATCACGCCGATATGTCCCAAACTGAACACAGTAGAAACGAAGCCCTAAATTGTCCTATCTTAGACTCCAAGCACTGTACAAAAAGGCAAGTTGCTTGCATTTCAAAAAGGCATTACTTGCTTGCATTTCACTCCCCCATCTATACACCAGAGCACGCCTGTCTCGCACCCAGGCTGCTGGTGAGCCGAGCGGATACTCTCGCACCCAGACGCCGGGCTGACCGGGGCTGCCAAGGCGCGTGCGGGCTGCACCGAGTAAACAGGGCAAGCTGCAGTTCTGAGGCTTTAAAGTGCTTAAAAGTACCCGTTCACGCCGTTTCAGCGTGTAAGAGCTCGTCTGGACACTACTGCGTCGTCTTTGGATGCCAAAACAAGCTGCGCAAGAAGAGGATATTAGCGTGTTCTGCGACGATTACGACGCGCCACGGAAATAGTGCCGGTGCGGTGTTTTCAGCTTCGCCGCGAGTGGATAACTGTGATTCAAGCAAAAAACCAGGAGCCGAGTGAGAATGCGCGAGTAAGTACACTAACAGCGTGTATTCTGCAGTGTGATGTCCACCTATTTCATTTTGCGAACCTAATTTGCGTGACACGTAGCTGGGTTGAAGGCAGGCGTGAGCTTTGTGCGGGGGTGCACTTCATACCTTTGAGCGTTTCCTTTGACGAAAATCTAGAGCAAGGTAGTGCTTTCAAGCACAAGCAATCAGCATGCTTTGCGACGTTCAACGTAGTATTAAGCTTTAGTGCTTTTGATGGCAACCACGCCTTCGAGATTTCGTCTTCAAAAGGTAATAAATGGCACGGTGCTCCACAACAGCTGGCCAGAATTTCGTGCTTTCATTTCAGTGTTTGATGCCCCCAAATTTATTTGGACACGCGGCGTCCAGCTGCACATAATACATATATTGGCACGTAAGTAGACAGTACTCGCGCCAGTGTCCTTTACGTCGCAGGCGTAGCTAACCGGCTTAACTAAGAGTAGCACAGTTTCGCTTATAAAGCACCATCGTTACAAGAATAAAATAGCGCAGGTAGCTTCCAAAAGGGATCGCTGAACGATACTTCAGGTTATACTCTCTTATAGCACGCTTTTGTGAGCAAGAGGCATTATTGTAAGAGCGCCCGTGAAACAAAAATTACGTTCCGCGGAACTACCCGTAAAGCGTGCTCTAATTATTACGCGATGCATGCTGAAATGATGAGCTTTCACAAAACTTTGTGCACAACTTATAGGGCAACAAAACATCGTTTCACTCTTTCGCGAGCTGCACTGCAATTACGATTCACGCGTACTACAGCGAGAACGTTTTTTTACAAATGTAACAGCGTACGTATCTGACGAGGTTGCTTCCGCAGCCTACTCAGCACGTACTGTATACATTGTGGACTTGCATGAGGAAGATGTTCTTGATGTTTCAATAAAATCAGCGAACACCCTCTCCGACGGGCTGAGTTTGGGAAGTTTCACGTTTGCTCTGTGTAGCGTCTGCTGGCGTGGCAGCCCGCGCACGTTGTTTCGCCGCATGTGCGATAGATGGCGCGACGCGCGATGCAAATATGGCGCTGCGCATGGAATTCGCTGTGTTCTGGTCTATAGCCATTGTGACAAGTCCCGAACCTGCAACTTGGGAGTTTAGTAGAGCAACACCACTGCTATTAAGCTATGCTGTAGGTATTGTATAGAAATATGAACAATTACTGTTATAATATATGTAAACGATATAGTTATATCCCTTCTACTGGCGGGGTAGTAATGTATGCTGACGACACAAGTGTTTACTTTTCTGGGACTGGTTTGAAGGAGCTAGTGGTGATGTGAAAACTCGTTGAATGAACTGAATCTCTGGGTATATTCTAACTAAAAATAAATGTTAAAGAGACAAAGTTGATGCTTTTCTATCCTAAGAATAAAGATACAAATTTCAATATGAAAATATAATATGGCGATTCGCAACTAGATCTCGTAGATAATCATTCATTTTTTAAGCATTTCTTTTCAATCAAACTTAGGCTGGTCACGACACGTGAACGTAAGACTGAAGGTAGCAAAGTCTATCGGCATGTTGAACCGTTTACGTAACTTAACAACTTTTAGAGGGAATAATATTCTTCTATAGTTCATTCTCATTTTAGTTACTGTTTCTTAGTCTGGGGAAGAGGAATTAAGACCGATAATGAAAAGCTTTCTTCATTACAGAGGAAAGCTGTTAGATTACTTCACTGGGGAGATAATGTACATACATCAGCACTCATGGTAAAGTATTACAAAATAAAATTCTCGATGTACATATACTGCGAAGTATCGGGCAATTGGAGTTCATTTACCCATCACAACTTAAGCAGGAACATTGGTCATGACCTACGTAAAACACAGATGTGGAAAGAACATGCACCTACTATGGGATGCAAGCAATAGACTACCAAATTATGTAATGAGCCCCCTACAATTGAACTGGCACAATTGTGCACCAACTCTAAAAATTTCAAAATGAAAAGTCGGTCCCTCTCCAAAATTTAGGATACATGTGCTTTTGGGCACGGTTGTTGAATGAGCTACAGTTTTCCATACAATGTGCATGCACAGTAAAACCCCATTAATTCAAAGTCACTGGGACTTAAAAATCTGAATCAAGCAGGTTTTATGTGCATGTACAGTAAAACCCCATTAATTCAAAGTCACT